>NC_069502.1:1157802585-1157892585 GCF_027579735.1 Bombina bombina
TATACTTATATTTATTTGAGTATAGTTTTCTTCTATCCTCAATCATAGTGTATATATATATATATATATATATATAGATTTGTGGTTAATCTTTCCCCTTTCTGTATGTTTTTTCAAACTAATTTAAAGGGCCCCATTAATTACTTTTTAGTATATATGTACTGATTTTATTAACACTGATTTTATAATCTTGATTGTATTGTAATTTTACACTATTAAATATATTTTCTAAGATATATATTAGGCTATTACCATTTATTGACTTTTATAACGATTATATTTCTGCTAAGGTAGACCCTTTTAGGTTACCCGTATATTGTATTTGTGTACTACCCTGCTTTCAGCGCCAGTATTTCCGCTTACATTATTCTACTATCCTCCTCAGGGTTCTTAGAGAGAGACCCTTCTATACTTGGCATTAGGGTTGATATAAGCGCCAATTCTCACCTATCCTCCTTTTGGGAATTCAGAACCTGGCCACCAGGAGGAGGCAAAGACACCCCAGCCAAAGGCTTAAATACCTCCCTCACTTCCCTCATCCCCCAGGTATGCATAATTTAAGTTTTTCTTCATAAACGGGGAGAGTCCACAGCTGCATTTATTACTTTTGGGAAAACAATACCCAAGCTATAGAGGACACTGAATGCAAAACGGGCCGGTACAAAAGGCAGCCCATTCTGAGGGCAACATAGCCTGAAACCACCCAAACTCCCCAAAAAAATACAGCTTAACCAGAAAGGACAAAAAGGAAAAGGCACAAGTAACTGCCCAACAGTTAGAACCAATAAGGCCCATGTTAGAGACTCAGAATCACTAGACTCGACCGAGCTCAGAAGCCTCTGAGGAAACAAAGTCCTGCAGGCTCTCAGCCCGCGAATAAACTCACCCCGACTGAAGGGAAGGAGGAGGACTCAGAGAAAGGAGTCTGAAAGAATCCCAGAAAACAAAAGGTCTAGGGACCACTAAAAGAAAAAACCTAGGGGTAACTCCAAAAGAGTAACCAAGGATGAAAACAGGGCAAATCCGACAAAAGACCCTACTGCTCTAGCAGAGCAAGGGAGGAAAATCCCAGACGCCTATCTGCATGGATTCCAAAGAAAGCCCTGAAAACTAAAGGAGAAAGGTAGAACCCCTCCCCTACACAGAGTGCCAACTCACACCCAGGACAGAGCAACCGAAAGACAACCCGTCCCCAGAAGTCGTGAAAAAACAGCATCAGAATATCTGAATATGCTCCTTTGAAAGCCATAGGCTTCCAGCTGCAAGGGTGGGCTAAGCGAACACGTCACCCATCCTAGCTAACCAAGCTAGTAAACTGCACAGGACCATCTTCAGAAAGAAAGACTCCAAGAACTGCAGAACAACACTTTCCCAAGAAAAGCAGGAAAAGGATAGTACCCAGAACCAGCAGAGAAAAACTACCTGCTGAGGAGGGATCCACCGCGTACCTCCCACCTAAGGAAGGCTCACAAGATCAATCTATGATCCACGGGTCAAAGTTCAACAGATCAGACAGATCCCTGACCTTCACTCCGGGCAACAGACCCAGCACCAAAGTGACCGGCAATGTCCGAAAAGACAAGGAATTAAAAATTTCCCAAATCACCAAGACCTTCAGGAAGGAAAAGAGATTCCCCCCCCCCCCCCCCAAAAGAGCACGGGTTCCAGAACCCAGTCGCAGCTGCCTTCCTGATGACTAAGGACACTTCCAAGAGGAGACCCTCTACTGAAACTACAGTAATGGCATGTCACAGGAAATCCAGACCTTCCCTGACAAACTGCACGCAAGGCAGAGGGGACAACCCTGCTGAACAGAGGAAGAAAAAGGACCTCTGGGCACCAGGTGGATACTGTGGAATGCAAAGTTCACCCCAAAGGGAAGGGAAACAAAACCAGAACAGTTCACCTGCACACAGGTTTGGAGTGTAAAGCTGAAGATGGACCAAAAGGTCAAGTACCAAATGAAAGAACCATCCGGCCACTATGGTTGGCCCAGCAGAATGTCCTATTCTCTGATAAGAGAGAGAAAAATCCGCCCGAAGGAACAGAAGATGTCCCAGAACCGGAAAACTGGGCCGTCCCGAACCAGTCCTAAGGGATCTGGATACAGACCCTCAAAATGTCCAGTCAAAGACAAGTAACAAAAACACCCAGACACCCGGATCCGGAGCCAGCTTTAAACAAACTAATAACCCCTGAGGAACCACCGGGTGGGTTACCCCATCTGGAGCAGATCTTGCACCACAGGCGATGCAATCACAGTCATATCCAAGGCACCTTGGACCCTGAACTCACACGTACTTATCCCAGATACAGAGTGCTTTAAAGACCACAGCGTGATTCGAACTCCCAACCTAAAGGGTGAAAGAAAATGACGAAGCCCCACAGCTACTCTGGTTGACCCCTAAAGGCTCTAGGGACAACCCACTAAGTCCAAAGACTAAGGTAAACGTACAAGAGAACATGGCTCAAACCTAGAAACTCTGGATTGAGAAGATAATAGTCTCCAAGATTCTCTCAGGGTCAACTTCCCAGAAGCACCCACAGCTAGAGTATTTACAAATGAACAAGCATTCTAATCCCTGGCTCAAAACGCCTGGGAAGGGGCAAACACCGGAAAACAAAGGATACAACAATCTGCAGAGCTCCAAAAATATGAAAGCAGACGAGATCCCGGAAGCAGGAAAAAAAAAAAAAAAGGCCCTAACTTCCCGAAACCGAGGACCACAAGGCCAGCCCCAAGGAAATGGGACAAAAGGCCCAATCAGCTTTGACCCGAAGGAAGAGGCACCATCATCAAGGAAAACAGAGTCCAAGCGGACAATCTCAAAGGAAGTCCTCAAAAGGAGGAGACGAAAAATGCCACCAGAACCTGGCACCACAGATTTCCATGGAATCTCCTGAACCTCCGACCCACTATGGGAAGGAGAAAAAAACTCTAGTACCTGAGCCAAAAGAACCTAGGAATCTACAGAGTATGCCTTAGCAGGATCCGAATCTCAGACACCCCGCCAGCTAAGCATGGGTAGGACAATTAGGACTGAGTACAATCCCTTCTGATGCCCCCAAAATAATAAACTAGGACCAGCCTGATGTCTAGGAACGAAAGGCCACCTTTAACTTAACGAAAACAAAAAAACGAAACTCAAAACAAGAGTGAGCCACTCAACACCCTAACCGGACCAGCCAGGTATAACGGGCACCCCGTGTCTGATATAGACCCCAAAGAACAGAAAACTAGTACCCAAACAGGACCAGCCTGATACATAGGGCACCCAAGAACTATCCAAGGCCACAGAAAGTCGCAACCCTAGAAGGGATAGACAAATTAAACATAAAAACGGTAGACATAATGTCCTAACTTTTCATATAACTTCTGCAGAAGTGCTCAATGCGACCACAAAATCGTAAGAATCAAACTCCATAGAAGAAAATATTTTCAAAGGAAAAATTTTTAACAGACATGAACTTTCTTAAAAATAAATAAAATACACCCTAACCGGATCAAAGAAAAGGAGGGCAGCACCCGCAGGTGAACGCCCAAGAAGAAAGGGCACACTAACAGGACCAGCCAATCAGAAACCCCATTCTTCCGCAGCTCAGAACTGGAATAAGAAACCCAATAAAGTAAATTGGAGACGACAAGGAGATTAAAGGGACACTGAACCCAAATGTTTTCCTTTGTGATTCAGATAGAGCATGCAATTTTAAGCAAGAGGATTTCTCAGCCTATTAGGACTGGGATCCGCAAGCACAGCCAAAACATGCTGCAGCAGGACACGAAGGCACACCAGTCTATAACGAAAAGCAAGACTTACCTCCGCAGGGGCAACTGACGACCCAGAGGGTTGGGCCCCTGAAGCTTCAGAGGAAACCATTTCCCCAGATGGCTGATCCGACCCAGACGATACCACGCCTGATGAGCCCTGGTTAACAGAACAGACAGTATCTCAGCAACACCTCCCTCCCTGGAAGATGTAAATGCGCCAACGCCATAGATATGGCCATGCGGAACCGTGCCGTAACCTCTGGAGGAAACAAGCCGCCACCCGGAGAAGGGGTAACGGCATTAGGGACACCTGCTTGCGTAGCCAAAGAAGGTTCTAGGGGATGCGCCTCACAGGATATGGGATCCTCAGGGGCGGATGGCTTGGCGTACTCCAAGTTCCCTGTTTCGGGAGAAGAGCACTCTAAAGCGGCATTCAGAACATAACTAAGATAAAGGAGTCCCACTGAGACCATGACTTCTTTGTTTACATTACATTCACATCATTGAAGTAAAATGAAACGATCTTACCGGAATCTACACCATGGAACCGGAACACGTCCCTTCAAGTGTGACAGATAGTAGCCTCACTTCTGACATGGACTTGAGTGAAGAAAGCAGGAAGCGAAACTCGTCAATGCTGATTGATAAGGAGCTGTTAATATGAGTTGGGATGGTTTCAGAGAAAGACTCTCCCTGCATCTCTGGACTCTAATTTTCATGCATGCTCTCACTGAGAGGCTGACAGGATTACTTAAAACTCCAGTCCCATTTCGAATAGTACTACCCTCCATAAGAGACAGCCTTTGGCTGGGGTGTCTGTCTCCTCCTGGTGGCCAGGTTCTGAATTCCCAAAAGTAATGAATGCAGCTGTGGACTTTTCCCGTTTATGAAGAAAAAAGGAGAGAAAAAGGAAAAAACGGAGAGTGAATACAGAGGAGAGAATGGAGAGAAAAACAAGAAAGAGTTAAGTGAGAGAAAGGAGAGAGAAGAGACAGAATAAGAAGGAGAAAGGGGCGAGTGTGAATAGAGAGAAAGGAGAGAAATGCGAGAGAGAACAGAGAACAAAAGAGAACAGGATTTGAAGGAAATGCGAGAGAGAATAGAGAAGAGTGACTAGAGAAGTAAAGAGAAAGGAAAGAAGATGGATAAAGGGAAAACAGGTGGCAGAGAGATTGGAGAGGAAAAGTGAGTGGGGAACAAAAAAATGGTGTTTAGAAAGAATGGACAGAAGAAAAGAAAGAGTGAAGAGATAGGAGAGAGGGGTAAAGAGAGTAGAGAGAAAAGATGGACTGAAGGAGAGAGGAGGGAGAGGGTATTGTTTGAAAGGAAGCAATAAAAAACAGAATTTATGCTTACCTGATAAATTACTTTCTCCAACGGTGTGTCCGGTCCACGGCGTCATCCTTACTTGTGGGATATTCTCTTCCCCAACAGGAAATGGCAAAGAGTCCCAGCAAAGCTGGTCACATGATCCCTCCTAGGCTCCGCCCACCCCAGTCATTCGACCGACGGACAGGAGGAAATATATATAGGAGAAACCATATGATACCGTGGTGACTGTAGTTAGAGAAAATAATTCATCAGACCTGATTAAAAAACCAGGGCGGGCCGTGGACCGGACACACCGTTGGAGAAAGTAATTTATCAGGTAAGCATAAATTCTGTTTTCTCCAACATTGGTGTGTCCGGTCCACGGCGTCATCCTTACTTGTGGGAACCAATACCAAAGCTTTAGGACACGGATGAAGGGAGGGAGCAAATCAGGTCACCTAAATGGAAGGCACCACGGCTTGCAAAACCTCTCTCCCAAAAATAGCCTCCGAAGAAGCAAAAGTATCAAATTTGTAAAATTTGGCAAAAGTGTGCAGTGAAGACCAAGTCGCTGCCTTACATATCTGGTCAACAGAAGCCTCGTTCTTGAAGGCCCATGTGGAAGCCACAGCCCTAGTGGAGTGAGCTGCGATTCTTTCAGGAGGCTGCCGTCCGGCAGTCTCATAAGCCAATCGGATAATGCTTTTAAGCCAAAAGGAAAGAGAGGTAGAAGTCGCTTTTTGACCTCTCCTTTTACCAGAATAAACAACAAACAAGGAAGATGTTTGTCTGAAATCTTTAGTAGCCTCTAAATAGAATTTTAGAGCACGGACTACGTCCAAATTGTGTAACAAACGTTCCTTCTTTGAAACTGGATTCGGACACAAAGAAGGTACAACTATCTCCTGGTTAATATTTTTGTTGGAAACAACTTTCGGAAGAAAACCAGGCTTAGTACGCAAAACCACCTTATCTGCATGGAACACCAGATAGGGCGGAGAACACTGCAGAGCAGATAACTCTGAAACTCTTCTAGCAGAAGAAATTGCAACCAAAAACAAAACTTTCCAAGATAATAACTTAATATCTACGGAATGTAAGGGTTCAAACGGAACCCCTTGAAGAACTGAAAGAACTAGATTTAGACTCCAGGGAGGAGTCAAAGGTCTGTAAACAGGCTTGATCCTAACCAGAGCCTGAACAAATGCTTGAACATCTGGCACAGCTGCCAGTCTTTTGTGAAGTAAAACAGATAAAGCAGAGATCTGTCCCTTCAGAGAACTTGCAGATAATCCTTTCTCCAAACCTTCTTGTAGAAAGGATAGAATCTTAGGAATTTTTATCTTGTTCCATGGGAATCCTTTAGATTCACACCAACAGATATATTTTTTCCATATTTTATGGTAAATTTTTCTAGTTACAGGCTTTCTAGCCTGAATCAGAGTATCTATTACAGAATCTGAAAACCCACGCTTTGATAAAATCAAGCGTTCAATCTCCAAGCCGTCAGTTGGAGGGAAACCAGATTCAGATGTTCGAATGGACCCTGAACAAGAAGGTCCTGTCTCAAAGGTAGCTTCCATGGTGGAGCCGATGACATATTCACCAGGTCTGTATACCAAGTCCTGCGTGGCCACGCAGGAGCTATCAAGATCACCGAGGCCCTCTCCTGATTGATCCTGGCTACCAGCCTGGGGATGAGAGGAAACGGTGGGAATACATAAGCTAGGTTGAAGGTCCAAGGTGCTACTAGTGCATCTACTAGGGTCGCCTTGGGATCCCTGGATCTGGACCCGTAGCAAGGAACCTTGAAGTTCTGACGAGACGCCATCAGATCCATGTCTGGAATGCCCCATAATTGAGTTATTTGGGCAAAGATTTCCGGATGGAGTTCCCACTCCCCCGCATGGAATGTCTGATGAGTGATCCTCCGCCCATTGAATTATCTTGGTCACTTATTTCATCGCCAGGGAAGTCCTTGTTCCCCCCCTGATGATTGATGTATGCAACGGTCGTCATGTTGTCTGACTGAAACCTTATGAATTTGGCCTTTGCTAGTTGAGGCCAAGCTCTGAGAGCATTGAATATCGCTCTCAGTTCCAGAATGTTTATCGGGAGAAGAGACTCTTCCCGAGACCATAGACCCTGAGCTTTCAGGGATTCCCAGACCGCGCCCCAGCCCACTAGGCTGGCGTCGGTCGTGACAATGACCCACTCTGGTCTGCGGAAGCTCATTCCCTGTGACAGATTGTCCAGGGTCAGCCACCAACGGAGTGAATCTCTGGTCTTTTGATCTACTTGAATCGTCGGAGACAAGTCTGTATAATCCCCATTCCACTGTCTGAGCATGCACAGTTGTAATGGTCTTAGATGAATTCGTGCAAAAGGAACTATGTCCATTGTTGCAACCATCAATCCTATTACTTCCATGCACTGCGCTATGGAAGGACGAGGAACAGAATGAAGTACTTGACAAGAGCTTAGAAGTTTTGATTTTCTGACCTCTGTCAGAAAAATCCTCATTTCTAAGGAATCTATTATTGTTCCCAAGAAGGGAACTCTTGTTGACGGGGACAGAGAACTTTTTTCTTTGTTCACCTTCCATCCGTGAGATCTGAGAAAGGCTAGGACGATGTCCGTATGAGCCTTTGCTTTTGACAGGGAAGACGCTTGAAACAGGATGTCGTCCAAGTAAGGTACTACTGCAATGCCCCTTGGTCTTAGAACCGCTAGAAGGGACCCTAGTACCTTTGTGAAAATCCTTGGAGCAGTGGCTAATCCAAATGGAAGTGCCACAAACTGGTAATGCTTGTCCAGAAAAGCGAACCTTAGGAACTGATGATGTTCCTTGTGGATAGGAATATGTAGGTACGCATCCTTTAAATCCACGGTAGTCATAAATTGATTTTCCTGGATAGTAGGTAGGATCGTTCGAATAGTTTCCATTTTGAACGATGGTACCCTGAGAAATTTGTTTAGGATCTTTAGATCCAAAATTGGTCTGAATGTTCCCTCTTTTTTGGGAACTATGAACAGATTGGAATAAAATCCCATTCCTTGTTCTCTTATTGGAACTGGATGTATCACTCCCATCTTTAACAGGTCTTCTACACAATGTAAGAATGCCTGTCTCTTTATTTGGTTTGAAGATAATTGAGACCTGTGGAACCTTCCCCTTGGGGGTAGTTCCTTGAATTCCAGGAGATAACCTTGAGAAACTATTTCTAGCGCCCAAGGATCCTGAACATCTCTTGCCCAAGCCTGAGCAAAGAGAGAAAGTCTGCCCCCCACTAGATCCGGTCCCGGATCGGGGGCTATCCCTTCATGCTGTTTTGGTAGCAGTGGTAGGCTTCTTGGCCTGCTTACCCTTGTTCCAGCCTTGCATTGGTTTCCAGGCTGGTTTGGGTTGTGAAGTATTACCCTCTTGCTTAGAGGATACAGAATTAGAGACTGGTCCGTTTCTGCGAAAGGGACGAAAATTAGGCTTATTATTAGCCTTAAAAGACCTATCCTGTGGGAGGGCGTGGCCCTTTCCCCCAGTGATGTCTGAAATAATCTCTTTCAAATCAGGTCCAAATAATGTTTTACCTTTGAAAGGAATGTTAAGCAATTTTGTCTTGGAAGACACATCCGCTGACCAAGACTTTAGCCAAAGCACTCTGCGCGCCGCGACAGCAAACCCTGAATTTTTCGCCGCTAATCTAGCTAATTGCAAAGCGGCATCTATAACAAAAGAGTTAGCCAATTTAAGTGCTTGAACTCTGTCCATAACCTCCTCATATGAAGATTCTTTACTGAGCGATTTTTCTAGTTCCTCGAACCAGAAACACGCTGCCGTAGTGACAGGAACAATGCATGAAATTGGTTGTAGAAGGTAACCTTGCTGTACAAAAATCTTTTTAAGCAAACCCTCTAATTTCTTATCCATAGGATCTTTGAAAGCACAACTATCTTCGATAGGAATAGTAGTGCGTTTGTTTAGAGTAGAAACCGCCCCCTCGACCTTGGGGACTGTCTGCCATAAGTCCTTTCTGGGGTCGACTATAGGAAATAATTTCTTAAATATAGGGGGGGGAACAAAAGGTATGCCGGGCCTTTCCCACTCTTTATTTACTATGTCCGCCACCCGCTTGGGTATAGGAAAAGCGTCGGGGGGCACCGGAACCTCTAGGAACTTGTCCATCTTACATAATTTCTCTGGAATGACCAAATTGTCACAATCATCCAGAGTAGATAACACCTCCTTAAGCAGTGCGCGGAGATGTTCTAATTTAAATTTAAATGTCACAACATCAGGTTCAGCTTGATGAGAAATTTTTCCTGAATCTGAAATTTCTCCATCAGACAAAACCTCCCTCATGGCCCCTTGAGATTGGTGTGAGGGTATGTCAGAACAATTATCATCAGCGCCCTCTTGCTCTTCAGTGTTTAAAACAGAGCAATCGCGCTTTCTCTGATAAGTAGGCATTTTGGATAAAAGATTTGCTATGGAGTTATCCATTACAGCCGTTAATTGTTGCATGGTAATAAGTATTGGCGCACTAGATGTACTAGGGGCCTCCTGTGTGGGCATAACTGGTGTAGACACAGTAGGGGATGATGTAGTATCATGTTTACTCCCCTCATTTGAGGAATCATATTGGGCAATATCATTATCTGTGGCATTACTGTCCTTACTTTGTTTGGACACTATGGCACAATTATCACATAAATTTAAATGGGGAGACACATTGGCTTTCATACATATAGAACATAGCTTATCTGATGGTACAGACATGTTAAACAGGCTTAAACTTGTCAACAAAGCACAAAAAACGTTTTAAAATAAAACCGTTACTGTCACTTTAAATTTCAAACTGAAAACACTTTATTACTGAATATGTGAAAAAGTATGAAGGAATTGTTCTTAAAGCATTAAAAGTATTGCACACCAAATTTCAGAGCTTTAACCCTTAAATTAACGGAACCGGAGCCGTTTTTACATTTAACCCCTATACAGTCCCAGAATGAGGATCTGTCTATAACTAGAAAGGCCCCCATCTGAAAAAGGTGTCCAACACAGTGCCTGCCGTTTTTCTAAACGTTCCCCAAGATTATAATACCAATAATTAGTTAGAATCTGCATAATATGCCTAGTAAAGCAATTGTTTTAGCCCAGAAAAATGTCTACCAGTTTTTAAGCCCTTTTTGAAGCCCTTTATTCTTTTATGTTTAACTAAGAAAATGGCTTACCGGTCCCCATGAGGGGAAATGACAGCCTTCCAGCATTACATGGTCTTGTTAGAAATATGGCTAGTCATACCTTAAGCAGAAAAGACTGCTAACTGTTTCCCCCAACTGAAGTTACTTCATCTCAACAGTCCTGTGTGGAAACAGCAATCGATTTTAGTTACTGTCTGCTAAAATCATCTTCCTCTTACAAACAGAAATCTTCATCCTTTTCTGTTTCAGAGTAAATAGTACATACCAGCACTATTTTAAAATAACAAACACTTGATAGAAGAATAAAACTACATTTAAACACCAAAAAACTCTTAACCATCTCCGTGGAGATGTTGCCTGTGCAACGGCAAAGAGAATGACTGAGGTGGGCGGAGCCTAGGAGGGATCATGTGACCAGCTTTGCTGGGACACTTTGCCATTTCCTGTTGGGGAAGAGAATATCCCACAAGTAAGGATGACGCCGTGGACCGGACACACCAATGTTGGAGAAAAGGAGGGAGTGGAGAAAGAGTTGAGAGATAACAAGAGTACAAAAGAGTGAGATGGTTAGAGAGGGAGAAAAAGGAATAAGAGAAAGAAGGGAGAAAGTGTAGAAATAGTGCTGACAGCAGACCTGGAGGCATTTATTAATCAGCATTACATACATATTGTACATACAAACTATAACATCCTCTGGAGCCCGCCCCCTAAAGCAGGTTGTCCCGTGCCCACTGCAACAGTTGGCTTATTCTCACCTCCTGCTTGTTTACATGCTGTATGATATACACTCCCTGATAGCCTAGGGGACAGCAGAGGCCGCATTTCTACACACAGGGCACGCACTATAAACCCCAGCCACACCTCTCCTCTAGCAGCGCTGCTGGTTGTGTCACGTAGACCACAGATACACAGCAGGGACGGGCAGAATACCAGGGATATAGTGCACTTCCCTCCCTTGTTGCAGTAACAACGGGTTAACAGTTGCACATAAAAAGCAGAAGTACACTGCCAAGGCCGCATTTGTATCTTGGAACTCCTGCGTACCCCTTGCTTCTGGTCCACAAACCCCCAGGGGGCTGAGAAAAAACACAGACTTAAAAACTAGAGAAACATGGTTTGGGCATATTCACACAAGTCAAACAATGAGTTTCTTAATGCATTCTAAATAATAATAAATAAACCTTAGAATTAAATAATATTTCACAAGTAACAATTGTTGACAATTTAACAAATATAAAGAGGGAAACTAGTCAAACAACGATTTAAGAGATAAAAGTAAATAATATTTGTACAATCTGTTTTATTAATGAAGAGTGCTGAAATATGGGACTACATGTACTGAGTAACTATTAGTCCCATAATTATGTGACAACGAACAGAGGTTGTGTTTAGGCACTTGGCAAGTAGGACAATGTCTAAAGCACCATGATATTTTAGGGGGGGAAAGTTCTGAGGGTCACAATGAACATTAATAATAAACATTAAGCCTTGCAGCATACTGTGATCTCTTAAACCAACTTCTTGGTGTCTATTAGGTGACACCTGATAGCTCCATGCACCCCCCAAATAGGTGCACCTTCTGCCCCTTACCCAGCAAAAGCCTCAGTGGCATCATATTACTTATTGACCCAGAGGCCCACAGTGGATGCACAAAATTAAAGTTCCAGTGTTGATAAAATAGCAGATTTGATCCTTAAAAGGACGTAAAACCCAATATTTTTTCTTTCATGATTAAAGGGACACTGAACCCAATTTTTTTCTTTTGTGATTCAGATAGAGCATGCAATTTTAAGCAACTTTCTAATTTACTCCTATTATCAATTTTCGTTCTCTTGCTTTCTTTATTTGAAAAAGAAGACATCTAAGCTAAGGAGCCAGCCAATTTGTGGTTCAGTACCATGGACAGCACTTGTTTATTGGTGCTGTCCAATCAGCAAGGACAACCCAGGTTGTTCACCAAAAATGGGCCGGCATCTAAACTTAAATTCTTGCTTTTCAACTATAGATACCAAGAGAATAAAGAAAATTTAACAATAGGAGTAAATTAGGAAGATGCTTAAAATTGCATGCTTTATCTGAATCATGAAAGAAAACATTTGGGTACAGTGTCCCTTTAAGATAGAACATAACATTTTAAACAACTTTCTAATTTACTTCTATTATCATAATTTCTTTGTTTTCTTGTTCTTATTTGAAAAGCAGAAATGTAAGCTCAAGAGTGTGCACGTGTCTGCAGCACTATATAGCAGCAGTTTTGAA
The DNA here is from genome assembly GCF_027579735.1 of Bombina bombina. NCBI lineage: Eukaryota > Metazoa > Chordata > Amphibia > Anura > Bombinatoridae > Bombina > Bombina bombina. Next base: position 1,157,815,127 of record NC_069502.1, read on the forward strand.
ACAATGTTATACATTAGAAGGAGCACTAGATGGCAGCACTATTTCCTGTCCTGTAGCGCTTCAGGACCTAACTAGGTATCTCTTTAACAAAGAATAACATTAGAATTAAACATTTTTGATAATAGAAGTAAATTGGAAACTTTTTAAAAATTGTACTCTCTATCTGAATAATGGAAGAAATTGTTTGGGCTTAATGTCCCTTTAAATGTTATATCTCCCTCTATAAGCCGTCCCCTGGCTCCTTAACAAAAACAAACTGCTGAATCAGATTTCCGTTGCCAACACTCAAAGGGATATCCCGGTCAAAATTTAAAAGCACATAGATGAAATTACATCTTTGAACAGAAACAGATTTGCAATAAACATGTATTGGCAAAAATGCTTACAGTAAAAGTTACCACTGTTTTAGTGTAAACATATTTCTCTGCACGTGCATGTGAAGCATAGATAGATATTCTCAGTGCACCAGCATTTTTAATACATGCACCTTAGATTCTCTGAGCAAGTGCTGTGTTTAAAATGCTGGTGCACGGAGCATACTTAAAGGGACAGTCCACACCAACATTGTTATTGTTTAAAAAGCTTTGCACAACCAACATTGTTATATTAATATACATTATAACATTTAAACCTCTAAATGTCTGCCTGTTTCTAAGCCACTAAAGACAGCCTCTTATCACAGGCTTTGTTATTAGCTTTTCACAACAAGAGACTGCTAATCCACGTGGGCCATATAGATAACATTGTGCTCATACCCGTGGAGTTGTGGCCGGCACTGCACTAATTGGCTAAAATACAAGTCAATAGATAATAAATAGCCATGTAAACTGGGGGCTGTCAAAAGAGGCTTGGATACAAGGTAATCAGAGGTCAAAAGTAGCTGTGCAAAACTGGGGAATGTGTAATAAAGGGATTATCTATCTTTTTAAACAACATTTTTGGAGTTGACTGTCCCTTTAAATAGACTTTTGAAATGCATCTATTCAAAACAAATGCATCCATGTGGATTCCAATTTTGGCTGGAATGTCCCTTTAAAACAGCAGACCTTGCAAGAGTTCAGGAAAAAGCTCCTCTCTATTATAAAAACAGAATACAAACCCTATTCTCCAAAACAAAGAAAAACTCATCATCCCCGCAATTAATCATCGCTTTACAGATAACATCTGTTGCAGGTTATTTAATGAAATGCGAAAACAAAAAAATGAAGTACGATACTTACAAGCAAAAAACTGTGCATTATCCCGTTTATGGCAGCACAGATACCTCCACATACCATCACGGCCACCGTCGTTAGAAGACTCCAGAACTCCTTCTCGGGGATCGTCAGAATGCATAAATATTAACATTTTTCATAAAAGATCCGTACAAAATAACTGAAGATTTAAACCAGTCCAGAAGGCTCTTGCATGAAAATCCTGGAAGGTAATAGTGACTGGTTTCTATTTTTCCATCCACCTTAATGTTTACAGAACGTGGAGGCTGCTGGAAATGGTACTGCAGTCTGCATTTCCCGACGATAGTGAATAATTGATGTTATATCCATAAGACTAACAGCACTCTACCTCATACAACAGCTAATGCAAATAGTAAACTTACAAAGAAAGCATTTTCATATATTAACAAGCATTACTTGAAGTTGGCAATTATTGATTCATTAACCTCCAGCAGAAAAATGAAGTGTCCTTCAGACATATCCATTAAGGTTTGAAACTCAGAACGTTGCCAACAGTGTATGTAACTTAGAAAATAGATCAAAGTCACATCAAATTCAGTTCTGTACAATCAATATTTTGTTCCTTAGAATAGATTATAGCAGATCTGCATTTTTCAATAAAAAGGTTATATGGTGCAGTACCAACGCCAACATTTTGGCTTTAACTTGGAACAAATACAGCAATAATTCAACTTTTTTGGTAGCAAAGTGAACAAATAAGCAACATAATACAAAAAAAGTTGAATAAATGCCCCATTAGGAATTCCATATTGAATGTGAATGTTTCATACCTACAAAACAATTCAGAGAGTCTAGATGCCAACTGCTAGCAACAAGGAAAAACTACGAAAATAAACGAACAGCAATCCCTAAAAGCTTCACTCATTCAGGATAGGGGCAAAGTGTTGAAAATTGGAACAAAGTTCCAACGTAAACTGTACTGGAAGAAGGAAATAACACAAATGTTGTGATCACGTGACTTCAAACGCTGGGATGGGATCATGGTGGACTGTAATGATGCTAGGGACATCCCACTGCTGGATGTTCCGTTTCTTAAAAGCAGGAGGGAGAAGGACGCCTAAAAAGTAAGGACCTTCCATGCCGTCCTAAACGGCATGGAAAGTCCTTACGGTGTCTAGGGGTTAAAACATAAAAATGTAAATCTGAGCAGAAACGAGAAACAAAGCCCACAATATATGGGCTGAAGCTAAACAGAAGTTAGAATTATCCAATGCCTTCAACTCTGAGGAAGACAGAAACTTATCTTACTAGCCACCAATAAGAACCAACTGTTAGACAACATAGAAACTCATCACACATATGTAGCCAATGGGGACCACCAATACATTCACTATTGGTTGTCAAAATGCATGCCCACAAAAGGGAGCAGTAGTCTGTCAAATTATATATTGTTTCAAGCAAGCTTTTTCACATAAGCACTTTAACCCTTTGAGTGCTGAGCTGGATTTATTATTTCTTTTACTATTTAAAAACATTTTTTTTATTTTTTTTAAAACTTTTTTCTTTTTACCCCAGATCCCCAAGACCTATACCATTGTAAAGGTTAGGCGATTACTTTTCCAATGGTGGGTCTTGGGGGTCTGTAGCTGCTTAGATGCCTGAGATACAGATACAGCATGCCCCCTTTCCCTATCTTGTCCATTGTAATTTTGAAATAAAGTTGTGCGGTGACGTCATCCCGTTATTGCGCATGACGTCACTGCATGTAAAGGGAAGCCCCAGCGATGCCTGTCACTATACAGGCCCGATCGCCGGGGTGGGAGTTGATGGGAGCCCCCAGATTGCTCTCAAGGTAGGTGAGTGCTAGAGACGGCTCTGAGCCGTCGTTAGCACTCAAGAGGTATTAAAACAATTATTAAAGGGATACTGAACCCAATTTTTTTCTTTCATGACTCGGATAGAACAGGCAATTTTAAGCAACTTTCTAATTTACTCCTATTATCAATTTTTCTTCATTCTCTTTGAATCTTTATTTGAAAAAGCAGGAATTTAAAGGGACCGTCAACACCAGAATTTTTCCTGTTTTAAAAGATAGATACTCCATTTATTACCCATTCGCGAGTTTTGTATAACCAGCACAGTTATAATAATACACATTTTACCTCTGTGATTACCTTGTATCTAAGCCTCTGCAGACTGACCCCTCATTTCAGTACTTTTGACAGACTTGCAGTTTAGCCAATCAGTGCTCACTCCTCGGTAAATTCATTTGCACGAGCTCAATGTTATCTATATGAAACACATGAACTAACGCCCTCTAGTGGTGAAAAACTGTCAAATGCAAAGGCAGCCTTCAAGGTCTAAGAAATTAGCATATGAACCTCCTAGGTTTAACTTTCAACTAAGAATACCAAGAGACCAAAGCAAAAATGGTGATAAAAGTAAATTGGAAAGTTGTTTAAAATCAAAAGCCCTATTTGAATCATGAAGGTTTTTTTTTACTTGACTGTCCCTTTAAGCTTTGGAGCCAGCCAATTTTTGGTTCAGCACCCTGGATAGTGCTTGCTGATTGGTGGCTACATTTAGCCAACAATCAGCAAGTGCTACCCAGGTTCTGAACCAAAAATGGGCCAGCTAATAAGAACTATAGTACATAATCCCTCTTTTTTTTTTACATCTCCGAGCATGATTCCTGTGTGATTGTCTTTTGACCAATTAGGCCATATTGCACACACTCATCTATCCTGACTAGATACCACAATCCAAGGTATGCTGGGAACTGCAGTTTTAAACATGTATATTTTTTTTTGGGGGGGGGGAGCTTCTCTGAATGAAAAATGGGGGAAGCAAAGCAAGCAGTTAATGTTGCTGCTATGTATGACTATTTAATTAGGGGTTCATGTTGCTTAAACCAGCAACAGCTAAAGAGTTAAAGGCAGATAAACCACATTTTCACATATGTACAGATATCATCAACAATAAAAACACTTCATTGCCAAATGCCTAAATACAAAATATTTTAGAAGCAACTCTTCCTATGTTCTAACAATTTGCATTACTTTGCAGTCCAGAGGCATACCCTTTGAAAAGCCTCTTCTCCCCTTTTGATGAGGCAAACTCTGCAGGTTTAGGGGATTCTGAAGGAAAAACAGAATTTATGTTTACCTGATAAATTACTTTCTCCAACGGTGTGTCCGGTCCACGGCGTCATCCTTACTTGTGGGATATTCTCTTCCCCAACAGGAAATGGCAAAGAGCCCAGCAAAGCTGGTCACATGATCCCTCCTAGGCTCCGCCTACCCCAGTCATTCGACCGACGTTAAGGAGGAATATTTGCATAGGAGAAACCATATGGTACCGTGGTGACTGTAGTTAAAGAAAATAAATTATCAGACCTGATTAAAAAAACCAGGGCGGGCCGTGGACCGGACACACCGTTGGAGAAAGTAATTTATCAGGTAAACATAAATTCTGTTTTCTCCAACATAGGTGTGTCCGGTCCACGGCGTCATCCTTACTTGTGGGAACCAATACCAAAGCTTTAGGACTCGGATGAAGGGAGGGAGCAAATCAGGTCACCTAAATGGAAGGCACCACGGCTTGCAAAACCTTTCTCCCAAAAATAGCCTCAGAAGAAGCAAAAGTATCAAACTTGTAAAATTTGGTAAAAGTGTGCAGTGAAGACCAAGTCGCTGCCCTACATATCTGATCAACAGAAGCCTCGTTCTTGAAGGCCCAAGTGGAAGCCACAGCCCTAGTGGAATGAGCTGTGATTCTTTCGGGAGGCTGCCGTCCGGCAGTCTCGTAAGCCAATCTGATGATGCTTTTAATCCAAAAAGAGAGAGAGGTAGAAGTTGCTTTTTGACCTCTCCTTTTACCGGAATAAACAACAAACAAGGAAGATGTTTGTCTAAAATCCTTTGTAGCATCCAAATAGAATTTTAGAGCGCGAACAACATCCAAATTGTGCAACAAACGTTCCTTCTTTGAAACTGGTTTCGGACACAGAGAAGGTACGATAATCTCCTGGTTAATGTTTTTGTTAGAAACAACCTTTGGAAGAAAACCAGGTTTAGTACGTAAAACCACCTTATCTGCATGGAACACCAGATAAGGAGGAGAACACTGCAGAGCAGATAATTCTGAAACTCTTCTGGCAGAAGAAATTGCAACTAAAAACAAAACTTTCCAAGATAATAACTTAATATCAACGGAATGCAAGGGTTCAAACGGAACCCCCTGAAGAACTGAAAGAACTAAATTGAGACTCCAAGGAGGAGTCAAAGGTTTGTAAACAGGCTTGATTCTAACCAGAGCCTGAACAAAGGCTTGAACATCTGGCACAGCAGCCAGTTTTTTGTGAAGTAACACCGACAAGGCAGAAATCTGTCCCTTCAGGGAACTTGCAGATAATCCCTTTTCCAATCCTTCTTGAAGGAAGGATAGAATCCTAGGAATCTTAACCTTGTCCCAAGGGAATCCTTTAGATTCACACCAACAGATATATTTTTTCCAAATTTTGTGGTAAATCTTTCTAGTTACAGGCTTTCTGGCCTGAACAAGAGTATCGATAACAGAATCTGAGAACCCTCGCTTCGATAAAATCAAGCGTTCAATCTCCAAGCAGTCAGCTGGAGTGAAACCAGATTCGGATGTTCGAACGGACCCTGAACAAGCAGGTCTCGTCTCAAAGGTAGCTTCCAAGGTGGAGCCGATGACATATTCACCAGATCTGCATACCAAGTCCTGCGTGGCCACGCAGGAGCTATCAAGATCACCGACGCCCTCTCCTGATTGATCCTGGCTACCAGCCTGGGGATGAGAGGAAACGGCGGGAACACATAAGCTAGTTTGAAGGTCCAAGGTGCTACTAGTGCATCCACTAGAGCCGCCTTGGGATCCCTGGATCTGGACCCGTAGCAAGGAACTTTGAAGTTCTGACGAGAGGCCATCAGATCCATGTCTGAAATGCCCCACAGCTGAGTGACTTGGGCAAAGATTTCCGGATGGAGTTCCCACTCCCCCGGATGCAATGTCTGACGACTCAGAAAATCCGCTTCCCAATTTTCCACTCCTGGGATGTGGATAGCAGACAGGTGGCAGGAGTGAGACTCCGCCCATAGAATGATTTTGGTCACTTCTTCCATCGCTAGGGAACTCCTTGTTCCCCCCTGATGGTTGATGTACGCAACAGTTGTCATGTTGTCTGATTGAAACCGTATGAACTTGGCCCTCGCTAGCTGAGGCCAAGCCTTGAGAGCATTGAATATCGCTCTCAGTTCCAGAATATTTATCGGTAGAAGAGATTCTTCCCGAGACCAAAGACCCTGAGCTTTCAGGGCTCCCCAGACCGCGCCCCAGCCCATCAGACTGGCGTCGGTCGTGACAATGACCCACTCTGGTCTGCGGAATGTCATCCCTTGTGACAGGTTGTCCAGGGACAGCCACCAACGGAGTGAGTCTCTGGTCCTCTGATTTACTTGTATCTTCGGAGACAAGTCTGTATAGTCCCCATTCCACTGACTGAGCATGCACAGTTGTAATGGTCTTAGATGAATGCGCGCAAAAGGAACTATGTCCATTGCCGCTACCATCAACCCGATCACTTCCATGCACTGAGCTATGGAAGGAAGAGGAACGGAATGAAGTATCCGACAAGAGTCTAGAAGTTTTGTTTTTCTGGCCTCTGTCAGAAAAATCCTCATTTCTAAGGAGTCTATTATTGTTCCCAAGAAGGGAACCCTTGTTGACGGGGATAGAGAACTCTTTTCCACGTTCACTTTCCATCCGTGAGATCTGAGAAAGGCCAGGACAATGTCCGTGTGAGCCTTTGCTTGAGGAAGGGACGACGCTTGAATCAGAATGTCGTCCAAGTAAGGTACTACAGCAATGCCCCTTGGTCTTAGCACAGCTAGAAGGGACCCTAGTACTTTTGTGAAAATCCTTGGAGCAGTGGCTAATCCGAAAGGAAGCGCCACGAACTGGTAATGTTTGTCCAGGAATGCGAACCTTAGGAACCGATGATGTTCCTTGTGGATAGGAATATGTAGATACGCATCCTTTAAATCCACCGTGGTCATGAATTGACCTTCCTGGATGGAAGGAAGAATAGTTCGAATGGTTTCCATCTTGAACGATGGAACCTTGAGAAACTTGTTTAAGATCTTGAGATCCAAGATTGGTCTGAACGTTCCCTCTTTTTTGGGAACTATGAACAGATTGGAGTAGAACCCCATCCCTTGTTCTCTTAATGGAACAGGATTAATCACTCCCATTTTTAACAGGTCTTCTACACAATGTAAGAATGCCTGTCTTTTTATGTGGTCTGAAGACAACTGAGACCTGTGGAACCTCCCCCTTGGGGGAAGTCCCTTGAATTCCAGAGGATAACCTTGGGAGACTATTTCTAGCGCCCAAGGATCCAGAACATCTCTTGCCCAAGCCTGAGCGAAGAGAGAGAGTCTGCCCCCCACCAGATCCGGTCCCGGATCGGGGGCCAACATTTCATGCTGTCTTGGTAGCAGTGGCAGGTTTCTTGGCCTGCTTTCCCTTGTTCCAGCCTTGCATTGGTCTCCAAGCTGGCTTGGCTTGAGAAGTATTACCCTCTTGCTTAGAGGACGTAGCACCTTGGGCTGGTCCGTTTCTACGAAAGGGACGAAAATTAGGTTTATTTTTTGCCTTGAAAGGCCGATCCTGAGGAAGGGCGTGGCCCTTACCCCCAGTGATATCAGAGATAATCTCTTTCAAGTCAGGGCCAAACAGCGTTTTCCCCTTGAAAGGAATGTTAAGTAGCTTGTTCTTGGAAGACGCATCAGCCGACCAAGATTTCAACCAAAGCGCTCTGCGCGCCACAATAGCAAACCCAGAATTCTTAGCCGCTAACCTAGCCAATTGCAAAGTGGCGTCTAGGGTGAAAGAATTAGCCAATTTGAGAGCATTGATTCTGTCCATAATCTCCTCAAAAGGAGGAGACTCACTATCGACCGCCTTTATCAGATCATCGAACCAGAAACATGCGGCTGTAGCGACAGGGACAATGCATGAAATTGGTTGTAGAAGGTAACCTTGCTGAACAAACATCTTTTTAAGCAAACCTTCTAATTTTTTATCCATAGGATCTTTGAAAGCACAACTATCCTCTATGGGTATAGTGGTGCGTTTGTTTAAAGTGGAAACCGCTCCCTCGACCTTGGGGACTGTCTGCCATAAGTCCTTTCTGGGGTCGACCATAGGAAACAATTTTTTAAATATGGGGGGAGGGACGAAAGGAATACCGGGCCTTTCCCATTCCTTGTTAACAATGTCCGCCACCCGCTTGGGTATAGGAAAAGCTTCTGGGAGCCCCGGCACCTCTAGGAACTTGTCCATTTTACATAGTTTCTCTGGGATGACCAACTTGTCACAATCATCCAAAGTGGATAATACCTCCTTAAGCAGAATGCGGAGATGTTCCAACTTAAATTTAAATGCAATCACATCAGGTTCAGCCTGTTGAGAAATGTTCCCTGAATCAGTAATTTCTCCCTCAGACAAAACCTCCCTGGCCCCATCAGACTGGGTTAGGGGCTCTTCGGAAATATTATTATCAGCGTCGTCATGCTCTTCAGTATCTAAAACAGAGCAGCCGCGCTTACGCTGATAAGTGTTCATTTTGGCTAAAATGTTTTTGACAGAATTATCCATTACAGCCGTTAATTGTTGCATAGTAAGGAGTATTGGCGCGCTAGATGTACTAGGGGCCTCCTGAGTGGGCAAGACTCGTGTAGACGAAGGAGGGAATGATGCAGTACCATGCTTACTCCCCTCACTTGAGGAATCATCTTGGGCATCATTGTCATTATCACATAAATCACATTTATTTAAATGAATAGGAATTCTGGCTTCCCCACATTCAGAACACAGTCTATCTGGTAGTTCAGACATGTTAAACAGGCATAAACTTGATAACAAAGTACAAAAAACGTTTTAAAATAAAACCGTTACTGTCACTTTAAATTTTAAACTGAACACACTTTATTACTGCAATTGCGAAAAAACATGAAGGAATTGTTCAAAATTCACCAAATTTTCACCACAGTGTCTTAAAGCCTTAAAAGTATTGCACACCAAATTTGGAAGCTTTAACCCTTAAAATAACGGAACCGGAGCCGTTTTGAACTTTAACCCCTTTACAGTCCCTGGTATCTGCTTTGCTGAGACCCAACCAAGCCCAAAGGGGAATACGATACCAAATGACGCCTTCAGAAAGTCTTTTCTAAGTATCAGAGCTCCTCTCACATGCGACTGCATGCCATGCCTCTCAAAAACAAGTGCGCAACACCGGCGCGAAAATGAGGCTCTGCTTATGCTTTGGGAAAGCCCCTAAAGAATAAGGTGTCTAATACAGTGCCTGCCGATATTATTATATCAAAATACCCAGATAAAATGATTCCTCAAGGCTAAATATGTGTTAATAATGAATCGATTTAGCCCAGAAAAAGTCTACAGTCTTAATAAGCCCTTGTGAAGCCCTTATTTACTTGCTGAATAAACATGGCTTACCGGATCCCATAGGGAAAATGACAGCTTCCAGCATTACATCGTCTTGTTAGAATGTGTCATACCTCAAGCAGCAAGAGACTGCACACTGTTCCCCCAACTGAAGTTAATTGCTCTCAACAGTCCTGTGTGGAACAGCCATGGATTTTAGTGACGGTTGCTAAAATCATTTTCCTCATACAAACAGAAATCTTCATCTCTTTTCTGTTTCTGAGTAAATAGTACATACCAGCACTATTTCAAAATAACAAACTCTTGATTGAATAATAAAAACTACAGTTAAACACTAAAAAACTCTAAGCCATCTCCGTGGAGATGTTGCCTGTACAACGGCAAAGAGAATGACTGGGGTAGGCGGAGCCTAGGAGGGATCATGTGACCAGCTTTGCTGGGCTCTTTGCCATTTCCTGTTGGGGAAGAGAATATCCCACAAGTAAGGATGACGCCGTGGACCGGACACACCTATGTTGGAGAAAACCCTAAATTAAAATTAGAAGAAAAAGGGGCAAAATAATGTATACTACAGAGGTTTTTTTTATTGTTTTTTTTTTCAACACATACGTTTTGTTTACTGCACATAAAATTTTTTGTATTAAAATCATATCCTTTTTAAATAGCTCTAAGTGTTTAGTTAATCAGTTCTCTGTATGCGTCTGAAAACTATGCATTAATAACTAGTTATGAGAAATATAATTTAAAGACAGTCAACACCAGAAAGATAATCCCTTTATTACCCATTCCCCAGTTTTGCATAATCAACACAGTTATAATACACGTTTTACCTCTGTAATTATCTTGTATCTAAGCTTCTGCTGACTGCCCCCTTATTTCAGTTCTTTTGACAGACTTGCAGCTTAGCCAATCAGTGCTCACTCCTAGGTCTCTTTACATGCATGAGCACAATGTTATCTATATGAAACATGTGAACTAATGCCCTCTAGTGGTCAAAATGTATTCAGATTAGAGGCAGTCTAAGGTCTAAGAAATTAGCATATGAACCTCCTAGTTTTAGCTTTCAACTAAGAATACCAAGAGAACAAAGCAAAATTGGTGATAAAAGCAAAATTGGTGATAAAAGTAAATTGGGAAGTTGTTTAAAATTGCATGCCCTATTTAAAACATGAAAGTTTTTTTTGGACTTGACTGTCCCTTTTTAAATGTGTTGCCTATGACAGCATAAAACCTAAACACACCACTGCGTCTATGCAATTGAAAACATTGTATCCTGGGAGAGTTTTGGATTGCAGCTGAAACCCGTTTGCTAGTTTTTGTGCATTAGAAATTATGCACATGACGACACAGGATCTGCATACAAAACTGTTTTAAATGCTTTTAAAGTATACGCTATATGGCCAAACGTATGTTGACACCTGACCATCAGATTTATAGGAGGTGTTGGATATCCCATTTTAAACCATATGCATTAAAGGGATACTAAATCCAAAAAAATTATTTAATGATTCAGCTAGAGCAGTAATTTTAAGCAACTTTCTAATTTACTCCTATTATCAAATTTTCGTCTTCTCTTGCTAGCTTTATTTAAAAAAGCAGGAATGTAAAGCTTAGGAGCCGGACCATTTTTTGCTCAGAACCTGGGTTACGCTTCCTAATTGGTTGGGTGAATGTAGTCACCAATAAGCAAGCGCTCCTAAGCTCCTAAGCTTTACATTCCTGCTTTTTAAATAAAGATAGCAAGAGAACAAAGAAAATTTGATAATAGGAGTAAATTAGAAAGTTGCTTAAAATTGCATGCTCTATCTAAATCATGAAAGAAAAAAATGGGGTTTAGTGTCCCTTTAATATGACGATGGCCCCCTTTGTGCATCTATAACAGGCATCACTGTTTTGGGAAGGCTTTCCACAGTGTGTCTTGGCTGAATGGGCACCAATTCTGACACATAGCATTTTGTATGGTCAGGGCTTGCAAACAGTGTTTGAATTCATCCCAAAGGTGTTCAGTGGGGTCGAAGTTAGGCCTCTGTGCAGGACCCTTAAGTTCCTCCACACCAAACTCGTCAAACCATGTCTTTATGGAAATCCCTTTGTGCACAGGGGCAGAGTCATGTTGAAACAGGAAAGGGCCCATTGTCTAAAATGTCTTTGTATCCTGTAGCATTAAGATGACCCTTAATTGGAACTAAACAGCCGAGACCAAACACTGAAAAAACAGCCCCAGAACATTAACCCTCTCAACCGAACTTTACAGTAGGCACTATGCATTCTAGTAGGTAACGTTCTAAAGACATTCACTACACCCAGATTCTTTCATCAGACTGCAAGATAATGAAGCGTGATAGGATTCATTACTCCAGAGAACACGTTTCCACTGGTCCAGTGGGGTGTGCTTTACACAACTCATGCGCATGTTGATATACTTGTGTACAGCTGCATGCCCACTTGTGCTGATGTTGCTTCCAGAGGCAGTTTGGATCACTGTAGTGAATAATGCAATAGATAACAGGCGATTGTTACACACTAAACTCTTCAGCATTTGGTAGCCCCACTCTATGACATTGTCTCGTCTACCACTACGTAACTGGGCTGTTCTTGCTCCTAGACACACTTTACCATAATAGCACTCACATTTGACCAGAGCGGATCTTGTAGGGTTGAAATGTCACAAACTGGCAAAAGGTAGCATCCTAAGACAGTGCTACGTTTAAAGTCATTGAGATCTTCAGTACTACCAATAGTTCACGGCTATGGTCATGGCTGGTTTCATGGCTATGTGCTAGATTTTATGCCCCTGTTAGTAAAGGGTGTGGCTGAAACACATGAACTCAATTGGTAGCAGTGTCCACACTTTTGGCCATATAGTGTATGCCATTCCATTTGTTAAATGTGTATTGTTTTACAGCCCAGGGATAAAACTCCTTGAAAAGTCTCAAGTGTTATGCATATCTTTTTTGCTGTGGTCAATTAGAGACATATATAAATTAGCTTCTTCACTGATCAATCAATAACCGTGCAGTTTGAAGGAACATAAGGTCTCTGAATTTCAAGCAAAGCACTATAATTTTTAGATTTAAATGGACATAAAACCCCAAATTTTTTATTCATGATTCAGATAGAACATAAAATTTTAAACAACTTTCCAGTTTACTTCTATTATCAAATTTGCTTCATTCTCTTGTTATAATTTGCTGAAAGAGCAGCAGTGCGCTACTGGGAGCTAGCTGAACACAGTCAGCCAATCACATAAGACAAATGCGTGCAGGAACATCACCAGCTAGATCCCCTCTGGCATCCAGCTCATGAGGCACCTAACGACTGGAGGAAGCCATATCCGTCATCGATCTGCTAACTACAGGACAAGATGCGGGCAGAGGATCGCCGGTCTGCTTTCCATAGAACAAAGGTTTTAAAAAAGTAGCTTCATTGTAAAGTTTAATGAACGAAAGTGCCCCTGTTTTTTAAGAGTATTTTTAGATACCGAGTACTTATTCATTAAACTTTACATTCACTTTAACTACATAAGTGCAAAGGATCCTTCGTGAGGATACGAATACAGAAGTAGGTGGCCGCTAGTGCCGTTTGGCTCTTGTGCAAATCCAGATCTAAAAAGAGTCGAATGGCACGAGCGCCCACCTACTTAAAGGGACACTGAACCCAAATTTTTTCTTTCGTGATTCAGATAGAGCATGACATTTAAAGCAAATTTCTAATTTACTCCTATTATAAAATTTTCTAAATTCTCTTGGTATCTTTATTTGAAATGCAAGAATGTAAGTTTAGATGGCGGCCCATTTCTGGTGAATAACCTGGGTTGTCCTTGCTGATTGGTGGATAAATTCATCTACCAATAAAAAAGTGCTGTCCAAAGTCTGAACCAAAAAATTGCTTAGATGCCTTCTTTTTCAAATGAAGATAGCAAGAGAACGAAGAAAAAAATTGATAATAGGAGTAAATTAGAAAGTTACTTAAAATCGTCTGCTTTATCTGAATCACAAAAGAAATAAATTTGGGTTTAGTGTCCCTTTAAATTGATTGTAAAAGTTTAATGAATTAAATCTGGTATCTAAAAATAATCTTAACATGGGCACTTTAATTAAACTTTACAAAGATGCTTCTTTTTTTAAATACTTACTATTTTGTTACGGTAAACATATTGTGGTTCCTCTATCTGCATCTACTTCTGTATTTAGCATATCAACGTCAAATCCGGCTTCCTCCAATTGTTGCATGCCCCCTTTGGCGTCCAGCTCGTGGGGCATGCAACGATTGGAGGAAGCCGGATTTGAAGTTAATATGTTAAATACAGAAGGAGATGCGTGCAGAGGATTGGCGGTCTGTTTACTGTAACAAAATGGTAAGTATTTTAAAAAAGAAGTGTCATTGTAAAGTTTAAGGACTTAAGTGTCCATGTTTTTAAGATTATTTAAGCATTATTACTTTAAACATTCAGATCCTCACCATGGATCCAAATGAACATATCTAATATTAACCTGCTCTCACACATGGTAATTCAAAAAATCTGGCCGGAGGCCTGAGGACTGGTTTGACCCTTGCTCTATCCGGATCATGAAGAAAAAAACAACACAAAGTTATGCTTACCTGATAATTTCATTTCCATCGTGGTGAGGAGTGTCCACGGCTTCATTCATTACTATTGGGAATTAAAGGGACAGTCAAGTCCAAAAAAACCTCTCATGATTTAAATAGGGCATGCAATTTTAAACAACTTCCCAATTTACTTTTATCACCAATTTTGCTTTGTTCTCTTGGTATTCTTAGTTGAAAGCTAAACCTAGGAGGTTCATATGCTAATTTCTTAGACCTTGAAGACTGCCTCTAATCTGAATACATTTTGACCACTAGAGGGCATTAGTTCACGTTTCATATGGATAACATTGAGCTCATGCACGAAAAGTGACCTAGGAGTGAGCACTAATTGCCTAAACTGCATGTCTGTCAAAAGAACTGAAATAAAGGGGCAGTCAGCAGTCTTAGATACAAGATAATTACAGAGGTAAAACGTGTATTATTATAACTGTTTTGGATATGCAAAACTGGGGAATGGGTAATAAAGGGATTATCTTTCTTTTTAAACAACAAAAATTCTGGTGTTGACTGTCCCTTTAAGAACCTGGCCACCAGGAGGAGGCAAAGACACCCCAGCCAAAGGCTTAAATACTCCTCCCACGTCCCTCATCACCCAGTCATTCTGCCGAGTGGAACAAGGAACAGTAGGAGAAACAGGGTATAAATGGTGCCAGAGAGAAATTAAATTTAGGTCTGCCCACCGGCGACATGGGTGGGAGCCGTGGACTCTACTCCCCACTATGGAAATGAAATTATCAGGTAAGCATAATTTATGTTTTCCATATAAAGGGGAGGAGAGTCCACGGCTTCACTCATTACTCTTGGGTACATATACCCAAGCTCTAGAGGACACTGAATGAAACCGGGAGGGTAAAAGGCAGACCCTAATCTGAGGGCACCACAGCCTGTAGAACCTTTCTCCCAAAAGCCGCTTCCGCAGAAGCAAAAACATCAAATTTGTAAAACTTTGTAAAAGTATGTAAGGAAGACTAGGTAGCTGCCTTACAAATCTGATCCATAGAGAACTCATTCTTGAAGGCCCAAGATGAAGCCACCACTCTAGTGGAATGAGCCGTGATCCTCTGAGGAGGCTTATGTCCCGCTGTCTCGTAAGCCAAACGGATCAAGCTCCTCAGTCAAAAAGACAAAGTAGCAGAAGCCCTCTGACCCCTGCACTTCCCAAAATACACAACAAAAAGAGATGTAGAGTGTCTGAAGTCCTTTGTAGCTTGAAGATAGAACTCCAGGGCATGGACCACATCTAGATTATAAAGTAACCGCTCCTTCGAAGAAGGAGGAGGAGGATTAGGGCATAGAGAAGGAACAACTATTTCCTGACTGATGTTACGATTGGACACCACCTTGGGAAGAAATCCCAAGCCGGTGCGAAGAACAGCCTTATCTGAATGAAAAAACAGATAAGGTGTCCCATGTTGCAAGGCTGCCAGTTTAGATACTCTGCGAGCCGACGCAATGGGCAACAGGAAAATAACCTTCCAGGACAGAATCTTAATGTCAAGGGAATGCATAGGTTCAAACGGGACCTGTTGCAAAACCCTAAGGACCAAGTTCAAGCTCCACGGGGGAGCAGACTGCCTAAAGACAGGCCTGATTCGAGACAAAGCCTGAACAAAGGATTGAATGTCAGGGAGCTCAGCGAGTCTCCTGTGTAATAAAACAGATAATGCAGATCCTATGAGGAGGCGGAGCCAGCCGTGAACCAGTATGGCTGCAAAATAACGAAGCTCCGTGCAGTCTTTCCCCTTAAAGCATAAATGAAGGGCTAAATAACCATCGAGAAACTCTAAAAGACACATGAAGGGGACGGAGACCTCCAGGAGCAACTTCAGCTACAGTGAAGGAGCGGGGAATGCAGCGGTCAGCAGAAAATAATCCTAACACCCGCGCTCCCAGAAAAGATCCGGCGCCATCTTAAACTAACTGCGCCACTGGGAACCATCGACCAGCAACACGACCAACCCAATACAGCAAGCTCACAAAAGAGCAACCCTTCCGGAGCCTGTCACGACACAAGTAAAGACCCCAGCCGACGCTAGATACCAACGGGGATTCCCGGTAAGCTTACCGGAACAACACGCAGTACTTACCAAGCTTACGGCCCCAGAGAAACAGCAGAGACATTATTACCAAGCAGGTTGGGGTAAGCACTTTATTTCCACTGACAACTTAAGCAGCGGGTTAACAAACAAATCTATAACACGTAAAACACGGTCATAACAGGGCCTTTAAGGATAACACGTTACAGCCCTATACTAAGATAAGCAGGCCTTAATCAACACCTGCAGCTTCCTAGTAAATGAACCTCCCCTGATACACAACACACAGAGGAGACAGCTGCATAACCCTATACCTTAGCAGCGTAAACGCATAAAGAGGTGCCGACAAAACACAACAAGCCCCTTACTGGCTTCGGCAGACATCCCACTTTTTATAAACTACAACTATGGCGTCCAAGCGTCCTACCAAAAGTGACAAAGCGACAAAGACACCAACTACCTCAGCATCCAAGCTTAATTCACATTTCAAAACGGTAGACACGACCACTTCAGTGCCTTCCAACAATACACAGTCAGATAGTGACATGCAAGAAGAGGACACTGACACCATTCCAACTGAATCTAACCTCCCTTTAACAAAGGCAGACCTGAGTTCTCTCCCCACAAAAGACTTCACAACATTTATGAACCAGGTCAGTCAGCTTATAAGAGACAGTTTAACTGAGGTTAAAAGGGACATCAGAGATTTAGGCAACAGAGTGCTACAATTAGAAGGGCATGCTGAAGAGATCTCTGAACCAATCAACTTACAAAGCTTACAGATTCAGCACCAAAATAACGAAATAAAACAAATGTAGATGCAAATAGAAGATCTGGACAATCGTGACAGACGCCAGAACTTAAAGGGACACTGTACCCAAATTTTTTCTTTTGCAATTCAGAAAGAGCATGCAATTTTAAGCAACTTTCTACTTTACTCCTATTATCAATTTTTCTTCGTTCTCTTGCTATCATTATTTGAAAAAGAAGGCATCTAAGCTTTTTTTTGGTTTCAGTACTCTGGACAGCACTTTTTTATTGGTGGATGAATTTATCCACCAATCAGCAAGGACAACCCAGGTTGTTCACCAAAAATGGGCCGGCATCTAAACTTACATTCTTGCATTTCAAATAAAGATACAAAGAGAATGAAGAAAATTTGATAATAGGAGTAAATTAGAAAGTTGCTTAAAATTTCATGCTCAATGTGAATCACAAAAGAAAAATTTTGGGTAAAGTGTCCCTTTAAGAATAAGGGGAATACCAGAAAGCATCACAACGGTTGCACTTCCGCAATATGTTCAAGATCTCTTTAGCTACTTATTAGACAAGAATGAAGGCTCCAACATCTCCATAGATAGAATGCATAGAGCTTTAAAACCTAAACCTCCGCCCAAAGCTCCGCCAAGAGACGTTATTTTGCACTGTCACAATTTTAAAGACAAAGAACTAATACTGACCGCAGCCAGAAAGAAGGCACCTATAAGTAAAGACGGCGACAAGATACAAATATTTGCGGACCTAAGTCCGTTAACCCTCTCCAAACGAAGAGAGGTCAAATTCCTTACAACGCATCTACAAGATCACAACATCCCCTATAGGTGGGGATTCCCCTTCTCCATAAAAGTAATCAAGGAAAACAAAGAAGCTACCTATAAAGATCTGGAGGACTTAGACTCTTTCTGCACCCAATTAAACATCCCTCTACCAAGACAAATTCCACAACCGCCGGATCAAGCAGAGGAAACTCAAGCAACAACAACGTACCCCATACCAAAAATTCAACGCCAAAGATGGACCACAGTTAGTAGGAAACGTAAAACAACGCACTCAACATCCTGCAACCCTCAGACCTCGACCTCAGACCCAACTTGAGAACCTGAGAATAACCATCGAACTCTAAGCTTACTTACCCAGTCTCAGATTGGTCTGGACTACCCTGTTCACTTTCTGAATTGTTTTAATATTCAGACACCCACAAGATGATATGACTTCACACCAACGATCTTAAATACCCCCCCTTCATATATTGACTAAACATGAACAAGGGGAAATGTCAGTGGTAATACTGTGTTACTACCTTTCCTCCATATTTTCATTACTAGGGTCAGGGATGTTTACCCTGATCTTAGGCCAGTTATTGTTTGTTCTGTTCCTAGTTTTTTCTTTTTACAGCTTCCCTATCTCCTCCCTCTCTTCCGACCTATCCCTCTTTACTGCTCATCTGTCACTTCAAGAGAGATATATGTACCTACGGCCTCTTGAGATACTCATATTGTTGATGATTTCTTATATTTCAGTACCTTCAGAACTGTGTACAGCTTTACAGGTCAACATATGGCGGTGTTGGCGACTCCGGCACTCCCTCACGCACCCAAAAGTATACACTACATATCAGAATGGCGGACCCCTCAGATGCACCTCACCAACATTATATGGTAAGAAATATGGCACCCCATACCTCAGAGCAGCATTCATACACCAAAGACACACATGGCACATAGACCAATATTGATAACCTCTCAAAATGCTAAAGGTCTAAACTCTCCCACAAAGAGATCAGTCGCATTACAATGGTTCACCAAGCAAAAAAGCTCTATTGCATTCATACAAGAAACACACTTCCCCAGACTTAAAGAACCCAAATTTCAGAATAGAAACTTTCCAATGAGCTTTTTCAACTCCAACGACAAGAAAAAGAATGGCGTAGGGATCCTTATACACCGCTCTCTCCCCTTCAAACCGCTAAATACTAAACAAGACACAGAGGGCAGGATTCTCATTTTGATAGGCCTTCTGTACAATAGACCTATAACCCTAGTTAATATATACGCCCCCAGTACAAATAAGACTAGATTCTATAACAAATTGAAGACTATGGTACAGGAGGCACGCAGGGAATGCCTTATCTTAGGAGGGGATCTGAATGCTACTTTAAATCCTGCCATGGATACAACATCAAATAACACCAAAATCTCACCGAGACCCCCACACTCTATCTTAAAATGCATTAAACATCTATGCCTAGTTGACACTTGGAGACTGCAACACCCATTACAACGGAACTTTTCTTTCTATTCTCATCCTTGGGCAATGTACTCTAAAATAGACCATCTCTACATGGACCAGACACACCTCTCTCTATTACGCGACTCAGATATCATCCCGACAACCTGGTCTGATCACTCAATGATAACAATGGAACTAACTTGGCCAGACTCACCCATACACCCATTTATATGGAGACTGGACACATACCTCCTGCATCACCCCCCTACCACACAAAAACTAACGCCAACCTTAACAGAATACTTTAATACCAACGCCATACCAGAAACTCACCCTCTTTATGTGTGGGAGGCTCATAAGACAGTTTTCAGGGGCGAATGTATCAAACATAAAGCCTACCTCAAAAAGCAGTATGATACCCATTTAAACTCCCTGACAGCAGAACTACATGCACTAGAACTCAGTCACAAACACAGGCCTCAAGATGGAACTATTCTCATCAAATTGACGAATATAAGAAAAGAGCTTAATACATTGCTCTATACTGAGGCCCAGAGAAAAGCCCTACAACTTAGAAAGAAATACCTTTATGAAGGGAACCGACCAAGCAGGTTGTTAGCCAACACGCTTAAAGATAGATCTTATATGACACACATTCATAGCCTTAAGACCCCCCAAGGGAAACCTATACAGGACAGTAAAGCAATTGCTGCACACTTTAGGGATTTTTACAAACAACTATATAATCTTGAGATTAACACCACCCCAACACATACACAAAAGAAGATAAATTATATCCAATCGGCCAACCTTCCTAAACTAACACAAACATCAGAACTAGAAAAACCCATAACATTGACAGAAATTCTGAAAGTCATTAAGGATCTACCCACAGGAAAAAGCCCAGGACCAGATGGCTTAACTAACCTATACTACAAGACTTTCAGAGAGATCTTAGCCCCTTATTTGCTAAAACATTTTAAGGCCCTCGACGAAAACAGTAGCCTTACGAAAGACTCTTTGGCGGCATACATTACAGTAATTTTAAAACCCGACAAACCGAGCGACGAACCAGCTAGCTATAGACCTCACTATTAAACGTTGACATAAAGATACTAGGGAAAATTATAGCAAATCGTCTAAACTCAGTTCTCACCGACATCATTCATACTGACCAAGTAGGCTTTGTACCGGGCCGAGAGGCAAGAGATAATACCCTTAGAGCCTTAACACTAATAGAATATTCAAAATATCAAAACATCGAATCAGTACTCATAGCCATAGACGCCGAAAAGGCATTCGATCGAACTAATTGGCAATTTCTAACATTACTCCTAAAAAATATAGGATTTGGCCCCAAAATCATAAATAGAATATTCAGCATATACTCCCACCCAAATGCTAAAGTGAAAGTCAACCAAATTTTATCAGAGACCTTTCCAATTCAGAATGGCACACGTCAGGGGTGCCCCCTATCCCCGATTCTCTTTATCTTAATGATGGAAGTGTTTGCATCGCGAGTACGCATGAACCAACATATTAAGGGAATAGAGATTGACCAACAAAATTACAAAATAGCACTATATGCGGACGACGTGCTTTTCACAGTCTCATCCCCTTCCACGTCCATCCCGGAGATTATGTCGGAGCTGGACGAGTTTGGGACATACACTAGCTTCCTAGTCAATAAACAGAAATCTGAGATCCTGAACATTAATCTATCTGATACCAAATTTAAAGCCCTATCGTCGGTCTGACCACTACGACTCAAAACAGATACAATCAAGTACTTAGGGATCTATCTTTCACCGAATCAGACAACACTATTCGACAAAAACTACACCGCACTCTTACTCAATACACAACGGAACCTTAAAACATGGACAAACAAACCAATATCCTGGTGGGGTAGGATCCAAGCTATAAAAATGACGACACTGCCTAGGATCCTTTATATTCTACAAACTCTCCCACTACACCTCCCGCTCTCATACCTAAATACGGTCCAGAAAACCCTTCACACATTTGTGTGGAATAAGTGTAGACCAAGAATCAACAAAAACACGATGTACAGATCCAATCTGAATGGTGGGCTAGGCCTACCTAAGATAGAGGAATATTACCAAGCGGTTACGCTACAGAGGATCCTGGATTGGCACAAAACACAAGAATGCAAAGCATGGGTTACAATAGACTCACACATCCTAAAAGCTCCCCAGGTTCATGCTCTCTGCTGGGTATCTAAAGACCTTAGACCCCCCCCCAATGTAATCACCTTGAAATCCACAAACAGCTATTCAGAAGTTGGGATCATAAAATAGCCACTAAACACCACATATATACATACAGATCACCCCTCTTCCCAGTTGTCCTAAATGCAGAAATGGTAGGGGGTTTAGACAAAGGATTTCAAAGACTAATCGAATGGGACTATACCATTCCTCTATTCAAATTTACAGAAGCAGGAAAATTATTAGAAAGAGACAAACTAATGGATATAGCTGAAGGAAGATTTTCCAAGTGGCTAAAATACGCCCAATTGCACCACTACATACATACGTCTCCCTACAAAACAGACCTACTGAGAAGACCTACAGCCTTTGAACATCTCTGCCTTAATGGGATAGTCCCAAAAGGAACACTCTCCCTATCACGTAAGATCCTTATCAGTACCACTTCAGACACATTACCACCATTCACCGCTAAATGGAACGTAGATCTCTCACTAAATCTAGACATAGAAAATTGGAACAAAATATTCCTGTCAGTTAAAAAGTCCTCAACCTCCACATCGATACTAGAATAAAATTTTAAAATACTGCTTCGATGGTATCTCACCCCATCGAGGATAACTAACATATACCCCGGTACCTCAGGCTCATGCTGGAGAGGTTGTGGAGCCCATGGCAATGTCGTACATATGTGGTGGCATTGCCCTAAAATACGCCCACTATGGGACACAGTTGAAACTTATTATAAACAATGTATTGTAGCCAACTTTCAACTAACACCGAGTTTAGCCCTATTAAATGATTTACCAAAGATACCATGTCGTCTGAAGACTCTAGTCCTACAAATAGGCCTTAACAGTGCTAGAAAACTGATAGCTAGACATTGGAAAAAACCTATCATATTAAACAAATCCATGTGGATAGAGGAGGTAGAGGAACAGTTTTCCCTAGAAAAATACGGTTACATGTGCCGTAACAAAATACAAACCATTCTAGACGCTAGTTTCTTGTGGCAAGAATACTTATAAGACAGTCCATCTCTACCCTTTAAATCACAAATATGCCATACATATCTCACTACCAGTCATCGAATGGTTTCACTAATCGATGACCTACACCCTAAAAGTGAGGGAGTGCCGGACCGCCATGACAACCCATGACACTTGTTGTAGGTGAGAGATGTTTTTCTTTTCTTTAGATTTTCCTTTAGCAGTACTGATAGAGAAGCGGAAGAAAACTTTCCTAAGTTATATTGTTGTTACTTTATTTGTTTTAATTTGTTGGATTGTTATTTTTGATATGATCATTTTATACATCCAAGCACTATGTAACAAGGGACCGGAGTGCCTTACCTACAGACTTTACCAGCTGTTTGAACTCAACTCCGAACGACCTTAAACATTCCTCAGATAATGAAGACTTTAAAAAAGGAAGAGACAAACTCAACCTACAATATATATGTATGTAAAATTGAATCGTCTAATGGATGATGTATTTTGACTAATAGTTTATTAATAAAAATAACAAATATAAAAAAAAAAACAGATAATGCAGAAATCTGTCCCTTTACTGAACTAGAGGCAAGTCTCTTCTCTAAACCTTCTTGAAGAAGGGAAAGAATTCTGGAAACCCTCACCTTGTGCCAAGGGTACCCATGTTTCTCATACCAGGACAAGTAAGTCCTCTACACCTTATGGTAGATTCGCTGAGTGACTGGCTTCCTTGCCTGAACTAGAGTGTCAATCACACTTTCAGAAAAACCTCTCTTGGCTAGGACTAAACATTCAATCTCCACGCAGTCGGCCTCAGAGAATCGAGATTCTGATGTTGTAAAGGACCCTTTTCCAACAGATCCCTGCAACAGAGTAACCTCCACGGCGGAGAGGATGACATCTCCACCAGATCTGCAAACCACGTCCTCCGCGGCCACAAAGGAGCAATCAGAATGGTTGACGCTCTCTCCTGCTTTATACGTGCCACAATACGAGGTAGAAGTGGTAAGGGAGGGAAAATGTATGCTAGACCGAACCCCCAAGGCACCGCTAATGCATCTATCAGTTCTGCCTGGGGATCCTTTGACCCGTAACGGGGAAGTTTGCAATTGAGCCTGGACGCCATGAGATCTATTTCCGGCGTCCCCTATCTGAGACAAATCTCCGCAAACACCTCGGGGTGAAGAGACCATTACCCCGGATGGCATGTTTGCCTGCTGAGAAAGTCCGATCCCCAGTTGTCCACACCCGGGAAGTGGATCGCCAAAAGTGAGCAGTTGTGGGCCTCCACCCATTCCAGTATCCGAGACACTTCCCTCATTGCGAGGGAGCTCCTCGTACCCCCCTGATGGTTGATGTAAGCCGCCGAGGTAATGTTGTCCGTCTGAAACCTAATGTAGTTGAGGGGCCACGCCTTCAGAGCATTGTAGATCACTCAAAGTTCCAGGATATTTATCTGTAAAAAGGACTCCAACAGAGACCATTTTCCCTGTGCCATTCTTGCACCCCAAACAGCTCCCCATCCTGCCAGACTCGCGTCCGTGGTCACAATCTCCCAGGACGGTCTCAAGAAGGATGTCCCCAGTTGTTACAGGCGTATCCACCAAGAGAGGGAGGTCAAAGCCCATACATCCATGGATATCAGCTGTGAGAGATTGGAATGATTGCCGTTCCTTTGCCTCAACATGCATAACTGAAGAGACCTGAGATGAAACCTGGCAAATGGAATGACGTCTATGCTGGAGACCATGAGCCCGATCACCTCCATATATTGGGCCACCGAGGGCCTCTCTGAGGATTGAAGGGCCAGACAAGAGGATGCAAGCTTCCTGTGTCTCTGATCCGTGAGAAAAATCTTCATGGACACCGAGTCTATGATCGTTCCCAGAAACTCCACCCTGGTGCTGGGTACCAGGGAGCTCTTTCCGGAGTTTATCTTCCAACCATGAGATTGAAGTAACAGAAGCAGGGACCTTAAATGGTCCACTGCCTGACTGAAGGACAGCACCTGAACCAGGATGTAGTCAGATAGGGCACCATCGCAATGCCCCTGGATCTGGCTACAGCATGCAGGGCCCCGAGAACCTTTGTGAAAACTCTTGGGGCTGTCCCCAGAGCGAATGGAAGGGCCACAAACTGGAAGTGCTGGTCTAGAAATGCAAATCTTAGAAACTTGAAGTAGTCCCTGTGAATTGGAACATGAAGGTAGGCATCCTTCAAGTCTATTGTGGTCATGAACTGCCCCTCTTGAACTAGGGGCAAAATGGACCTGATTGTTTCCATTTTGAACGATGGAACGGACAAAAACTTGTTTAAACACTTCAGATCCAAAATTGTGCGTAACATGCCCTCCTTTTTGGA
Source organism: Bombina bombina (assembly GCF_027579735.1). NCBI lineage: Eukaryota > Metazoa > Chordata > Amphibia > Anura > Bombinatoridae > Bombina > Bombina bombina. The sequence goes on from NC_069502.1 coordinate 1,157,840,032, forward strand.
ACTACGAACAGATTTGAATAATACCCTAGACCCCTTTCTGCAAGGGGTACTGGAACGATAACACCTAGAGAGGAAAGATCCCTCACACATCCTAGAAAGGCCTCTTTCTTCTCCGGCCTCGATGACAGGTTTGACACAAGAAATCTGCCCCTGGGAGGGAAGGACTTGAATCCTATCCTGTAACCCTGGGAGACAACCTCCAGAACCCAAGGGTCCTGAACATCCTGCAACCAGGCTTCGGAGAAGATTGATAACCTGCCCCCTACTCGGTCCGTAGACCTGTCGTGGGCCGCCCCTTCATGGCGACTTGGTCTCTGTGGGTTTCTTATTCTGTTTTGACTTGTTCCAAGACTGAGCAGGCTTCCAAATTCCCTTGGACTGGTCCGCTTTTGCAGCGGGCTGCTGGTTCTGGGCCTTATCCGCATGAAAGGGACGAAAAAGTAGGTCCTTTTGGTTTAACTTTATCTTGGGGAAGGAAGGCACCCTTAACTCCCGCAACCGTGGAAATGATCAAGTCCAGGCCTGGAACGAACAGAATCTTTCCTTGAAAAGGCAGGGACAGCAACCTCAATTTAGAGGTCATGTCCGCCAACCAAGATTAGCCACAAGGCCCTGCGTGCTAAAATCGAAAACCCTGACACCTTAGCATTCAGGCGAATAATTTGCATATTGGCGTCGCAAATGAAAGAATTGGCTACCTCCAAAGCCTTAATTTTCTCCTGCACCTCCTCAAAAGAGGGTTCACCCTCAATCATTTCACTCAGGGAATCACACCAATATGACGCAGCTCCAGCAACCGCGGCTAGGGCTGCTGCCGGCTGAAAACAAACCCTGTGTGCTGAAAAATCTTTCTCAGCATGTTTTCAAACTTTTTATCCATGGGCTCTTTGAACGCTGGGCTATCATCTAAGGAATAGTCGTTCGCTTAGCGAGCGTGGAGATAGCCCCATCCACCCTAGGAATGGTCCCCCACAACTTCAACAGAGCCTCCGGAACGGGGAAAAGTATCTTAAAGGACGAAGAAGGGGAAAAGGAAGAACCTAATCGAGCCCATTCGTTCTAGATAATGTTAGCCATCTTTATAGGAACCGGAAAGGTCTAGGGTACCACCCTGTCCTCATAAACATTATATAGCTTAGGGATAGAAGGTTCCTCCGGAAGCTTCGGCACCTCTAGAGTAGAAAGCACTTGCTTTAGCTAAAAGCGCAAATTCTCCATCTTAAACCAATAGCCAGGCTCCTATGCCGGAGCTTTAGATGAGACGGATTCTGACTCAGAAGGCGTCCCCTCCGACACGTCAGAGTGGGCCCCTTCGTCGAACCACTCCGCAGGAGCATCCGTAGACAAGTCCTGAGTCAGGCCGCTCTGAAAGGCCCTACGCTTGCGCTTATTAGAAAGTGGTAAGGCGTGGATCACTTTAGAAACAGACATCTGCAGTTGATCCACAAAATCTGGTGGCCAACATATCTCTCCCGAAGGAGCAACAGTCGGACCCCGGGGCGCTGCATGTGCAATAGGGGACTCAACTCGGGAACACACCTCACGGGACGGAGAACCCTCAGAGGTGGACGGCTCAGTGGTACTAGACATTCTTTTAGTCTTAAATGTCTCGACCCTCTCAAGGCATGTGGTACATAATTGGGCAGGCTGGTCTACCCGAACCTCACAATAAACACAGGTATGAGACTTTGTCAAAGAGGGAGTACCCTCTAAGGTGTCAGAATCCTCCATAGCTTACGCTTTGATTAGAATAAAAGAGAAACTAACAGGCACCTTTAAAAACGCCAATGGCCGAGGCAGTCACCACCTCCTATGATCCGGACTACAGAAACCGCTTTGTCTCCTCCATCGCAGATCAGACAGGAAGTGAAGAGCCCAACCCAGACACGCGGGTGCCTCACAGGGTCGCCCCTGCCTAAAGAAGAAAACGCGCCAAAAAAGGACCGGTCAAAAACTCCCGGAAAAGAACCTGAAAGCTCCACACATTGCCAGAGCCTTATCCCACATAGCACAGCAATGACACAAAGAATATCATGTATAACCCCTCCCTGTTCAATAATCTCCCTACCAGGAATATTAATCCTCGATTCTGTAAAGATAAAAGGCGCCACATTGTGGCCCTGTCTTCTATGTTAACATTGTGTATAAAACGAAACGATCTTACCAGAATCCATGCCGTGGAACAGGAACAAGGCCCTTCAAGTGTGACAGGTCATAGCAGCACCCCTGACATGGACTTTGAGAAGAAAGCAGTCTGCGAAACTCGTCCAAGCCGATTGCTGTAGGAGCTGTAAATGAGAGTCAGGATGGTAATACCTTCCATAAGAGACTTTCGAATCTTCGGCACCTCTCTGCCACCTCCTGTGACGAAAGGCAAAGAATGACTGGGGGATGAGGGGAGTGGGAGAGGTATTTAAGCCTTTGGCTGTGGTGTCTTTGCCTCCTCCTGGTGGCCAGGTTCTTAATTCCCAATAGTAATGAATGAAGCCTTGGACTCTCCCACCAATAAAGCTGTGGGAATTGTACTAACCAATGAGAAACAGATACTGAAGTAGTAAGCAAATACACACAAGAGCAACAACAAAAATGTTCGTCCTTCCCCAAAGCAACCCTGAAGTCAGTGTACCATTTCCACATGACCATATCACGAGGATGCAGAAGAGGGGGTTAAGCAGACTGAGCTTGGGGACATTAGCAGCACATCACAATTTGTATTGTATATTACTTTAGACAACAGATTATGTCCTTTAAGTTTTATTACATTTAAGCTTTGCACTTTCTATAGTTTCCATGGTCACCCCTGCAGGCCCAGATTCAACATAACATATTGGATCACGCTCTGGATTACGCTCTCCAACAATATCTTTGCAAATAGTTTGAAAGGGACACTAAAGGCAAAATTAAAGGGATATGAAACCCAAAATATGTATTTTGTCATTTAGACAGAAGTAAATGCTTTTTCTTTAAATGGTTTGCTCTATTATCAAATTTGCATTGTTCCCATGATATTCTGTGTTGAGGAGATATCTAGGTAGGCACCCAGAGCACTACATGGCAGCAAATAGTGCTGCCACCTAGTGCTCTTGCAAATGGATAACATCCTTGCAAAACTCCTGCCATATAGTGCTCCAGAAATGGGCCAGCTCCTAAGCATACAACCCTGCTTTTCAATAAAGACAATTAATAATAAAAGTAAATTAGAAAGTTGTTTAAAATGGCCTGCTCTAGCTGTAGAATGAAAGGAAATGTTTGGGTTTCATTAACCCTCTAAACCTTTGTATGCCAAAACAAATAGGAATTGATTAGAACAGGTTAGCAGTGTAATTGCATTAACATAACACAAGAGAGCAGTATCAGAGAGTTGGAAGCAACATTTCCTATTGAGGTGTTTCTTACTTTTAACTTGCCCTCAAAGAAACAACAACCCCCTTCGGATTGTAATAGAATACATTTATTTCTAGGTAGCAAAACAACTTTACAATACACTATTTATTTTGCTCCCTTTCCATGTAGTTTAGCTTTGAAAATTGTGGATTTTTCTATTTCTTAAAACAGGAAATGCTCCCTGCTGTCTTCTAAAGGCTAATCCTGCTACATATCTTTCTCTAGTTGGCTTTATCAGATAACAACTTTAAAACAATTCCCTTTATAATAATATGAACATGACTAGCCTGTCAGCAGCAGACTAAAGTCTGGATTGGCTACTCCAAATAAGACAAGTGGCGGGTGGAGAATGGCTATTGAAAAACAATTACAGCAAACAAGATGTTAATTTAATTTTAAAAATGTTTAACCTTGGCTATATTATTCTAGAGAAAGACAACGTTAGTGGCTTGTAATTAACCTTTTATTGCCGTTATGCCGCACTATTCTATCATAATTACACTGTGCTTTAGCGCTGTTCTGACGAAATAGAACGTCATAACTGTTGGCTGTCCTAAAGCCAATGGTGCTTCCATGATGTGATTGCGGTCTGGAGGGTGTGCCCTAGCGTCACAGGGACACCCCCTGACCCAATCCCATCGATGTTCCAATGTAGAAAAATTAACCCGGTCATCAAAGAGTTTAAATCTGTTTATATGCATACATACAATTCCTTACTCAGAATGTGCTCAGTCGTTTTATACGCACACTGAGGCACCAGCTTCTACTGAGCATGTGCAAGAGTTCACAGTATATACGTGTTTTAACAACGATGTACACAGCACCAGTATAAATCTTATAGCTTCTTTATTATGACAATAAAAACAGCGACGTTTCAGGGGTAATCCCCTTAGTCATGCTTAGGTTAACAAAAAACTTAGCCTTTTAAATCTTATTCTTCGGGCCAGTGATAAGAATCTGAACGCATACTCCATCTTGTGGGCACATTATGTCATTACATCTTATAAACAATGTTATTACATACGTGTATATTAGGGATGCACCGAAAAGAAAATTCTGGGCCAAAACTGAAAATTACTTTTTTTTTAAACAAAATTATTTTAAAATAGATTTTTCTATAATTGTATTAATAAGACTTTTTAATGAATCTGAAATGAAAAACTACAAGCCTACTTTATTGAACGCAACACCAAAATTGGACAGAAAATAACTTTAAAATAAACAATATAAATAAAAACCTGTTAAACTGTTTCTGGTATATAGGTCTGAATGAAGAATAATATATTGTTGATATTAATTTAATATCAATATACATTCTGCATTCAGTTCTATGTAACAGAATCAGATTTAACAGATTATTCATTTTTTTAACCAATTATCTAAATAAAGTATAGTCCTAGAAAACTTATTATATGCAAAACAGTAAGTCAAGTAATGAACTCAAATCGCAGCTCTAGGCTAGCATCAAATTTGAAATATGCTACACAATTTTACAGAAAATAACAGGCAAAAAAAACGAAACCGAAAATGTCATTTTCAGCCGAAACGTTTCTGCAGACGAAAGCATGACTAAGGGGATTACCCCCGAAACGTTGCTGTTTTTATTGTCATAATAAAGAAGCTATAAGATTTATACTGGTGCTGTGGACATCGTTGTTGTGACATATCTTGTAGGGGCTTGACAGTGTCTCTGGTCCCAACGTGCACTTTAACGACCAGAACGTACCCTGTACGACGCTTGTCGTTATGCCCTTAAGGACCAGCGTCGTACCGCGTATGCCGCTGCAGTCCTGGGCTTCTCTCTGCCGCATATCTTACCCACAACCCTTTGCTGCATTGAAAACAATGTATTCCAGAGGTTTTCTGTGGGAAAAAAAAACAAGTCTTCTGGCCTGTCTAGATTTGTTAATGAACTACACAATGAGTATATTCTCTCTCCCTCATTCATTCTCTCATTCTCTCCCTCATTTATTCTCTCATTCATTCCCCCTCTCTCCCTCTCGTTCATTCCCCCTCTCATTCATCCCCCTCCACCTCTCTCTCTCTCTCTCTCTCTCATATTAATTGTGAGGGGGGGGGGGGGTTTGAAGTATTGGCAAGTACCCGCACTTTTTTTTGTAGGACATGACCCCTGCGGCTAGAGAGCAGTGTATTTCATGGCAGGGTTCTGGCAGGTCCTGATAGCAAATGGTAACGGACTGGGTACTTGTGACCACATATAAAAGTGTTGTGCACCTCTAAAACCTAGGCGTTTTTGTGTTTATGCTTTTTATATTGAGAGGCAGACGCGTGTGCTAAAAACACCACTACACAGGGAATTGGTAGCTATTAATTAATTTAATGTACATTCTACTTACATTTAATAAATCTAATACAAATCTTAACTAATGAGATGTGTGGAACTGCTGTTTGATAAATAGCACGTCTATTTTCTGCTTAAGGGTCACACACACAAAATTCAGAGGGTTGGTTGTGGCCATTAAGTCCCTATATAGTTTTTTTTTCTCTTTTTTTCAAAAATGATTAAAAACAAAAAAAACATAATTTATGCTTACCTGATAAATTTATTTCTCTTGTGATGTATCGAGTCCATGGATTCATCCTTACTTGTGGGATATTCTCCTCCCCTACAGGAAGTGGCAGAGAGAGCACCCACAGCAGAGCTGTCTATATAGCTCACCCCTTAGCTCCACCCCCCAGTCATTCGACCGAAGACTAGGAAGAAAAAGGAGAAACTATAGGGTGCAGTGGTGACTGAAAGTTTAAAAACAAAAATATATATATGCCTGTCTTAATAAACAGGGCGGGCCGTGGACTCGATACATCACAAGAGAAATAAATTTATCAGGTAAGCATAAATTATGTTTTCTCTTGTAAGATGTATCGAGTCCACGGATTCATCCTTACTTGTGGGATACCAATACCAAAGCTTTAGGTCACGGATGAAGGGAGGGACAAGACAGGGACCTTAAACGGAAGGCACCACTGCTTGTAATACTTTTCTCCCAAAAATAACCTCCAAAAAAGCAAAAGTATCAAATTTGGAAAAAGTATGAAGCGAAGACCAAGTCGCCGCATTACAAATCTGTTCAACAGAAGCCTCATTTTTAAAAGCCCATGTGGAAGTCACAGCTCTAGAAGAATGAGCAGTAATTCCTTCAGGAGGCTGCTGTCCAGTAGTCTCATAGGCCAAACGGATGATGCTTATCAGCCAAAAGGAAAGAACTTTGTAAGTAGAACTTTAAAGCACGAACCACATCAAGATTGTGCAATAGACCTTCCTTCTTTGAAGAAGGATTAGGACACAGTGAAGGAACCTCAATCTCTTGATTGATATTCTTATTAGAAACAACCTTAGGAAGAAACCCAGGTTTGGTACGCAAAACCACCTTATCTGCATGGAAAATAAGATAAGGGGAATCACACTGTAAAGCAGATAGCTCAGAAACTCTTTGAGCCGAAGAGATAGCTACTAAAAACAAAACTTTCCAAGATAGAAGCTTAATATCTATGGAATGCATAGGTTCAAACGGAACCCCTTGAAGAACTTTAAGAACTAAATTCAAACTCCATGGCGGAGCAACAGGTTTAAACACAGGCTTAATTCTGACCAAAGCCTGACTAAATGCTTGAACGTCTGGGACATCTGCCAGACGTTTGTGAAGTAAAATAGACAAAGCAGATATTTGCCCTTTTAGGGAACTAGCTAATAATCCCTTCTCCAAACCTTCTTGGAGAAAAGACAATATTCTAGGAATCCTAATCTTACTTCACGAGTAACCCTTGGATTCACACCAATAAAGATATTTGTGCCAAATGTTATGATAGATCTTCCTGGTGACAGGCTTTCTAGCCTGAATCAGGGTATCAATGACCGACTCAGAGAAACCACGCTTTGATAGAATCAGGCGTTCAATCTCCAAGCAGTCAGACGCAGAGAAACTAGATTTGGATGCGAGAAAGGACCTTGGATTAGAAGGTCCCGCCTCATTGGCAGAGTCCAGGGTGGAACCGAGGACATGTCCACTAGGTCTGCATACTAAGTCTTGCATGGCCACGCAGGTGCTATCAGAATCACCGAAGCTCTCTCCTGCTTGATTCTGGCAACCAGACGTGGGAGGAGAGGAATCTATGGAAATACATAGGCCAGATTGAAGGACCAAGGCACTGCTAGAGCATCTATCAGCACCGCCTTGGGATCCTGGGACCTGGACCCGTAACAAGGAAGTTTGGCATTCTGACGGGACGCCAACAGATCCAATTCTGGTGTGCCCCATAGCTGAATCAGCTGAGCAAATACCTCCGGATGGAGTTCCCACTCCCCCGGATGAAAAGTCTGACGACTTAGGAAATCCGCCTCCCAGTTCTCTACTCCTGGGATGTAGAATGCTGAGAGATGGCAAGAGTGATCCTCTGCCCATCAGATTATTTTGGTTACCTCCATCATCGCTAAAGAACTCCTTGTTCCTCCTTGATGATTGATATAATTGTGATGTTGTCATACTGAAACCTGATGAATTTGGCCGCAGCAAGCTGAGGCCATGCCTGAAGCGCATTGAATATCGCTCTCAGTTCTAGAATGTTTATCGGAAGAGAAGATTCCTCCTGAGACCATAAGCCCTGTGCTTTCAGGGAGTTCCATACTGCACCCCAGCCTAGCAGGCTGGCATCTGTCGTTACAATGAGCCACTCTGGCCTGCGGAAGTACATTCCCTGAGACAGGTGGTACTGAGACAACCACCAGAGAAGAGAATCTCTGGTCTCCTGGTCCAGATGCAGTTGAGGAGAAAAATCTGCATAATCCCCATTCCACTGTTGCAGTTGCAGAGGTCTGAGGTGTAGGCGGGCAAAAGGAACTATGTCCATTGCCGCTACCATGAATCCGATTACCCCCATACACTGAGCCACTGATGGCCGAGGAATGGAATGAAGAGCTCGGCAAGAGGTTAAGAGTTTTGATTTTCTGACCTCCGTCAGAAATATTTTCATTTCTACCATATCTATCAGAGTCCCTAGAAAGGAAACTCTTGTAAGAGGGAAGAGAGAACTCTTTTTCATGTTCACCTTCCACCCGTGAGATCTCAGAAAAGCCAACATGATGTCCGTGTGAGACTTGGCAAGCTGGAAAGACGACGCCTGAATCAAAATGTCGTCTAGATAAAGGCGCCACTGCTATGCCCTGTGGTCGTAGAACCACCAGAAGGGACCCTAGCACCTTTGTGAAAATTCTTGGAGCCGTGGCCAACCCGAAGGGAAGGGCCACAAACTGCTAATGCCTGAATAGAAAGGCGAATCTGAGAAATTGATGAGGATTTCTGTGAATAGGGATGTGTAGATACGCATCCTTTAAGTCCACGGTAGTCATATATATTGACCCTCCTGCATCAGAGGTAGAATAGTCCGAATAGTCTCCATCTTGAATGACGGAACTTTGAGGAACTTGTTTAGAATTTTGAGACCCAAGATTGGTCTGAAAGTTCCCTCTTTTTTGGGAACCACAAACAGGTAGTTTTGTGTAGAACCCTAGCCCCTGTTCCTCTTTGGGACTGGGCGGATCACCCCCATAGTATGTAAGTCTTCTACACGGCGTAAGAACGCCTCTCTCTTTGTCTGGTTTACAGACAGTCGAGAAATGTGAAATCTCCCCCTTGGAAGGGAGTCTGAATTCCAGAAGATATCCCTGGGACACAATTTCTAAAGCCCAGGGATCGTGAACATCTCTTGCCCAAGCCTGAGCGAAGAGAGAGAGTCTGCCCCCTACTAGATCCGGTCCCGGATCGTGGGCTACCCCTTCATGCTGTCTTAGAGGCAGCTGCAGGCTTCTTGGCCTGTTTACCCTTGTTCCAAGCCTGGTTAGGTCTCCAGACTGACTTGGATTGAGCAAAATTCCCCTCTTGCTTTGAAGCAGAGGAAGCTGAAGCGGGACCACTCTTAAAGTTCCGAAAGGAACGAAAATTATTTTGTTTGGTCCTCATCTTATTTGATCTATCCTGAGGAAGGGTATGACCTTTCCCTCCAGTGATGTCTGAAATAATCTCTTTCAGTTCAGGCCCGAATAGGGTCTTTCCTTTGAAAGGGATGTTCAAAAATCTAGATTTAGATGACACATCAGCAGACCAGGACTTAAGCCATAACGCCCTGCGTGCTAAAATGGCAAAACCTGAATTCTTTGCCGCTAATTTAGCCAGTTGAAATGCGGCATCAGTAATAAAAGAATTAGCCAACTTAAGGGCCTTAATTCTGTCCATAATCTCCTCTAATGGAGTCTCCATCTGAAGAGCCTCTTCTAGAGCCTCAAACCAGAAAGCAGCTGCGGTAGTTACAGGAACAATGTACGCAATAGGTTGGAGAGAAAAACCCTGATGAACAAAAATTTTCTTCAGGAGACCCTCTAATTTTTTATCCATATGATCTTTGAAAGCACAACTGTCTTCGATAGGTATAGTTGTATGCTTAGACAGAGTAGAAATAGCTCCCTCCACCTTAGGAACTGTTTGCCATGAGTCCCGCATGGTGTCAAATATGGGAAACATTTTCTTAAAAACAAGAGGGGGAGAGAACGGAATACCTGGTCTATCCCACTCCTTAGTAATAATATTCACAATCCTCTTAGGGACTGGAAAAACATCAGTGTAAACAGGAACCTCTAAGTATTTATCCATTTTACACAATTTCTCTGGAACCACTATAGGGTCACAATCATCTAGAGTCGCTAATACCTCCCTGAGCAATAAGCGGAGGTGTTAAAGCTTAAAATTAAAGGCCGTCATATCAGAATCTGTCTGAGGAAACGTCTTTCCTGAATCAGAAATTTCTCCCTCAGATAACAAATCCCTCACCCCTACTTCAGAGCATTGTGAGGGCATATCAGACACGGCTACTAAAGCGTCAGACGGCTCAACATTTTTACTAAACACAGAGCTGTCCTGCTTTCCTTGTAAACCAGGCAGTTTAGATAAAACCTCTGTGAGGGTTGTATTCATAACTGTGGCCATATCCTGTAAAGTAAAAGAATTTGACGTACTAGAGGTACTTGGCGTCACTTGTGCGGGCGTTACTGGTTGTGACACTTGGGGAGAGCTAGATGGCGAACCCTCATTTACTTCTGACTGAGAATCATCTATTTCTCTATTTTTAAGTGCTAATATATGTTCTTTATAGTTAATAGACATATCAGTACAATTGGGACACATACTAAGAGGGGGTTCCACAATGGCTTCCAAACATATTGAACAAGGATTTTCCTTGGTGTCAGACATGTTAAACAGGCTAGTAATGTAACAAGCAAGCTTGGAAAACACTGTAATCAAAGTAAATAACACTTAGAATTAAAACTGTACTGTGCCTTTTAGAGAAAAAAAGTTGCACAAATTCTGCAAAACAGTGTAAAAAAGCAGTAAACTTAACGAAATTTTTACAGAAGCATCATAAAGACTTAGTGACTTTGCACAGCTATGCAAATAAACAATTAACCCCTTAAAGGCAAAAAGGGATTGAAAAAAAGACTTTCAGCACCTTGCCATAGCTCTGCTGTGGCTCCTACCTGCCCTTCAGAACGATTTGTGGGGGAAAAAACTTCTTTTACAGCCCTCAAACACAGCAGGAACCTCAGGAGAAGCAGTTAGAAGTCTCTGAGGAAAAGAAACTGCGCAACTGAGGCGTGAAAATAGGCCCCTCCCACCTCACTCGATGTTTTGAGGCCTATCAAACAAACACCAGAGTGTCTCTTAATTAACCATGTGGGTTAAAAAAAAAAAAAAAAAACACAATGACCCCTTTAGTCCCTTCAAAAAACATTATAATTGCATCATTCACTGAATAAACAAAAAGGTTTTTTTTTTTTTTTTGTTTGTTTTGTTTTTAACAGTGTCACCAGTAACTAATGAGCCCTTCAAGCAAGCCGAAATTCCTATCAAAGAGTCTGAATACAGCTTACCCTTCCCTCATGGGAATAATGCCAGCCTTTTCTAGAATAAACACAGTCTGTCTAGAAAAATATAGACTGAACATACCTTATATGCAGCTTAGCATGCAAACCGTTCCCCCAACTGAAGTTTTTCCTGCACTCTTCAGCCCTTGTGAGAACAGCAGTGGATCTTAGTTACAAAGTGCTAAGATAATCATCCACCTTGCAGAAATCTTCACCCCTTTTCTGCCAGAGAGTAAACAGTACACACCGGTACTATTTAAAATAACAAACTTTTGCTTGAGAAAATAAAAACCTAACATTTTTGTCACCACACTCCTCTTGCCCTTCCTAGCAGTTAAGCAGGCAGAGAGAATGACTGGGGCGTGGAGCTAAGGGGGGAGCTATATAGGCCGCGCTGCTGTGGGTGCTCTCTCTGCTACTTCCTGTAGGGGAGGAGAATATCCCACAAGTAAGGATGAATCCGTGGACTCGATACATCTTACAAGAGAAAAAAAACTTATAGGCTACACTGAGTACTATCTCTGGGGGAAAGGAACCATATTGCTTCAATAGAAAGCACCAGAGGAACTCAGATGGTTCCCAACAATATACTTCAAATTACAAACGATTATTGATGTTATAATATTGCTGCTGCTATTAATAGCAATAATAATAATAATAATAACAACAATAAGAATTCTGTTCGTTCACCCTCCAAGTAAATATATTATTTTTATTGAGCATTTGACAAATATATATATATATATATAAATAAAAATATATATATATATATATTTGTCCATAGGAGGAGAAAAAGTGTCCATGGTGGTTGCTATATCAGTGATCTAGCTAGCACCATTTAGCCCAATATGAAGTAGGTGTGTTATGAGTATATATTTTTTTTTTTAATATGCACAGTTAATAATGATAAATAGGGTTAAAGGGACATAAAATCCATCTATATAATGTGTAGAATGTTGCAAGATCAGGTATCTGAAGTCTGGAGTATACAACATAATTTATGCTTACCTGATAAATTTATTTCTCTTGTAGTGTATCCAGTCCACGGATCATCCATTACTTATGGGATATTAACTCCTCCCCAACAGGAAGTGCAAGAGGATTCACCCAGCAGAGCTGCCATATAGCTCCTCCCCTAACTGCCATTACCAGTCATTCGACCGAAAACATGCAGAGAAAGGAAAACCATAGGGTGCAGTGGTGACTGTAGTTTAATGGAAAAATTACCTGCCTTAAAGTGACAGGGCGGGCCGTGGACTGGATACACTACAAGAGAAATAAATTTATCAGGTAAGCATAAATTATGTTTTCTCTTGTTAAGTGTATCCAGTCCACGGATCATCCATTACTTATGGGATACCAATACCAAAGCTAAAGTACACGGATGACGGGAGGGACAGGCAGGCTCTTTATACGGAAGGAACCACTGCCTGAAGAACCTTTCTCCCAAAAACAGCCTCCGAAGAAGCAAAAGTGTCAAATTTGTAAAATTTGGAAAAAGTATGAAGAGAAGACCAAGTTGCAGCCTTGCAAATCTGTTCAACAGAAGCCTCATTCTTAAAGGCCCAAGTGGAAGCCACAGCTCTAGTAGAATGTGCTGTAATTCTTTCAGGAGGCTGCTGTCCAGCAGTCTCATAGGCTAACCGTATTATGCTACAAAGCCAAAAGGAGAGAGAGGTAGCCGAAGCTTTTTGACCTCTCCTCTGACCAGAATAAACGACAAACAGGGAAGACGTTTGTCGAAAATCCTTAGTTGCCTGTAGATAAAATTTCAGGGCACGGACTACATCTAGATTGTGTAGCAGACGTTCCTTTTTCGAAGAAGGATTAGGACACAAAGATGGAACCACAATCTCTTGATTGATATTCCTGTTAGTGACCACCTTAGGTAGGAACCCAGGTTTAGTACGCAGAACTACCTTGTCTGAATGAAAAATCAGATAAGGAGAATCACAATGTAAGGCAGATAACTCAGAGACTCTTCGAGCCGAGGAAATCGCCATTAAAAACAGAACTTTCCAAGATAACAACTTGATATCAATGGAATGAAGGGGTTCAAACGGAACCCCCTGTAAAACATTAAGAACTAAGTTCAAACTCCATGGTGGAGCAACAGTTCTAAACACAGGCTTGATCCTAGCTAAAGCCTGACAAAAAGCTTGAACGTCCGGAACTTCTGACAGACGTTTGTGTAAAAGAATGGACAGAGCTGAAATCTGTCCCTTTAAGGAACTAGCGGATAAACCCTTTTCTAAACCTTCTTGTAGAAAAGACAATATCCTCGGAATCCTAACCTTACTCCATGAGTAACTCTTGGATTCGCACCAATATAAGTATTTGCGCCATATCTTATGGTAAATCTTTCTGGTAACAGGCTTCCTAGCCTGTATTAAGGTATCAATAACTGACTCAGAAAAACCACGTTTTGATAAAATCAAGCGTTCAATTTCCAAGCAGTCAGCTTCAGAGAAATTAGATTTTGATGTTTGAAGGGACCCTGGATCAGAAGGTCCTGTTTCAGAGGTAGCGACCAAGGTGGACAGGATGACATGTCCACTAGATCTGCATACCAAGTCCTGCGTGGCCATGCAGGCGCTATTAGAATCACTGATGCTCTCTCCTGTTTGATTCTGGCAATCAATCGAGGAAGCATCGGGAAGGGTGGAAACACATAAGCCATCCCGAAGTTCCAAGGTGCTGTCAAAGCATCTATCAGAACCGCTCCCGGATCCCTGGATCTGGACCCGTAACGAGGAAGCTTGGCGTTCTGTCGAGACGCCATGAGATCTATCTCTGGTTTGCCCCAACGACGAAGTATTTGGGCAAAGACCTCCGGATGAAGTTCCCACTCCCCCGGATGAAAAGTCTGACGACTTAAGAAATCCGCCTCCCAGTTCTCCACTCCCGGGATGTGGATTGCTGACAGGTGGCAAGAGTGAGACTCTGCCCAGCGAATTATCTTTGATACTTCCATCATTGCTAGGGAGCTTCTTGTCCCTCCCTGATGGTTGATGTAAGCTACAGTCGTGATGTTGTCCGACTGAAACCTGATGAACCCCCGAGTTGTTAACTGGGGCCAAGCCAGAAGGGCATTGAGAACTGCTCTCAATTCCAGAATGTTTATTGGTAGGAGACTCTCCTCCTGATTCCATTGTCCCTGAGCCTTCAGAGAATTCCAGACAGCGCCCCAACCTAGTAGGCTGGCGTCTGTTGTTACAATTGTCCAGTCCGGCCTGCTGAATGGCATCCCCCTGGACAGATGTGGCCGAGAAAGCCACCATAGAAGAGAATTTCTGGTCTCTTGATCCAGATTCAGAGTAGAGGACAAGTCTGAGTAATCCCCATTCCACTGACTTAGCATGCACAATTGCAGCGGTCTGAGATGTAGGCGTGCAAAGGGTACTATGTCCATTGCTGCTACCATTAAGCCGATCACCTCCATGCATTGAGCTACTGACGGGTGTTGAATGGAATGAAGGACACGGCATGCATTTTGAAGCTTTGTTAACCTGTCTTCTGTCAGGTAAATCTTCATTTCTACAGAATCTATAAGAGTCCCAAGAAGGGAACTCTTGTGAGTGGAAAGAGAGAACTCTTCTTTTCGTTCACCTTCCATCCATGCGACCTTAGAAATGCCAGTACTAACTCTGTATGAGACTTGGCAGTTTGAAAGCTTGAAGCTTGTATCAGAATGTCGTCTAGGTACGGAGCTACCGCAATTCCTCGCGGTCTTAGTACCGCCAGAAGAGCACCCAGAACCTTTGTGAAGATTCTCGGAGCCGTAGCCAATCCGAATGGAAGAGCTACAAACTGGTAATGCCTGTCTAGAAAGGCAAACCTTAGATACCGGTAATGATCTTTGTGAATCGGTATGTGAAGGTAAGCATCCTTTAAATCCACTGTGGTCATGTACTGACCCTTTTGGATCATGGGTAAAATTTTCCGAATAGTCTCCATTTTGAACGATGGAACTCTTAGGAATTTGTTTAGGATCTTTAAATCCAGGATTGGCCTGAAAGTTCCCTCTTTTTTGGGAACCACAGATTTGAGTAAAACCCTTGTCCCTGTTCCGACCGTGGAACTGGATAGATTACTCCCATCAATAAAAGCTCTTGTACGCAGCGTAGAAACGCCTCTTTCTTTATTTGGTTTGTTGACAACCTTGACAGATGAAATCTCTCTCTTGGGGGAGAGTATTTGAAGTCCAGAAGGTATCCCTGAGATATTATCTCTAGCGCCCAGGGATCCTGGACATCTCTTGCCCAAGCCTGGGCGAAGAGAGAAAGTCTGCCCCCCACTAGATCCGTTCCCGGATCGGGGGCCCTCAATTCATGCTGTTTTAGGGGCACCAGCAGGTTTCCTGGCCTGCTTGCCCTTGTTCCAGGACTGGTTAGGTCTCCAGCCTTGTCTGTAGCGAGCAACAGATCCTTCTTGTTTTGGAGCAGAGGAAGTTGATGCTGCTCCTGCTTTGAAATTCCGAAAGGAACGAAAATTAGATTGTCTAGCCTTAGGTTTGGCTCTGTCTTGAGGCAGGGCATGGCCTTTACCTCCTGTAATGTCAGCGATAATTTCTTTCAATCCGGGCCCGAATAAGGTCTGCCCTTTGAAAGGTATATTAAGTAATTTAGACTTAGAAGTAACGTCAGCTGACCAGGATTTTAGCCACAGTGCTCAGCGCGCCTGAATGGCGAATCCGGAATTCTTAGCCGTAAGCTTAGTTAAATGTACTACGGCATCTGAAATAAATGAGTTAGCCAACTTAAGATCTTTAAGCCTGTGTGTAATCTCATCTAATGGAGCTGATTCAAGTGTCCCTTCCAGAGACTCAAACCAAAATGCTGCTGCAGCCGTGACAGGCGCAATGCATGCAAGGGGTTGCAATATAAAACCTTGTTGAACAAACATTTTCTTAAGGAAACCCTCTAACTTTTTATCCATTGGATCTGAAAAGGCACAGCTATCCTCCACCGGGATAGTGGTACGCTTAGCTAAAGTAGAAACTGCTCCCTCCACCTTAGGGATCGTTTGCCATAAGTCCCGTGTGGTGGTGTCTATTGGAAACATCTTTCTAAATATCGGAGGGGGTGAGAACGGCACACCGGGTCTATCCCACTCCTTAGTAACAATTTCAGTAAGTCTCTTAGGTATAGGAAAAACGTCAGTACTCGACGGTACCGCAAAATATTTATCCAACCTACACATTTTTTCTGGTATTGCAACTGTGTTACAATCATTCAGAGCCGCTAACACCTCCCCTAGTAATACACGGAGGTTTTCCAGCTTAAATTTAAAATTTGAAATATCTGAATCCAATCTGTTTGGATCAGAACCGTCAGCCGCAGAATGAAGCTCTCCGTCCTCATGTTCTGCAAGTTGTGACGCAGTATCTGACATGGCCCTAACATTATCAGCGCACTCTGTTCTCACCCCAGAGTGATCACGCTTACCTCTTAGTTCTGGTAATTTAGCCAAAACTTCAGTCATAACAGTAGCCATATCCTGTAATGTGATTTGTAATGGCCGCCCAGATGTACTCGGCGCCACAATATCACGCACCCCCCGAGCGGGAGATGCAGGTACTGACACGTGAGGCGAGTTAGTCGGCATAACTCTCCCCTCGTTGTTTGGTGAAATGTGTTCAATTTGTACAGATTGACTTTTATTTAAAGTAGCATCAATACAGTTAGTACATAAATTTCTATTGGGCTCCACTTTGGCATTAGCACATATAGCACAGATGTCTTCCTCTGAATCAGACATGTTTAACACACTAGCAAATAAACTAGCAACTTGGAAATACTTTTCAAGTAATTTACTATAATATGAAAACGTACTGTGCCTATAAGAAGCACAGAAAGAGTTATGACAGTTGAAAGTTAATAAACTGAAAGGTTATAGCATCAAATCTTTGTAAAAAAAAACAATTTTAGCAAAGGCTTGTTCCCATTAGCGAAGGATAACTAACCCTGATAGCAGAAAAAAAAGTTACAGAAATAAACGTTTTTTATCACAGTCAACTACAATCTCACAGCTCTGCTGTGAATGATTACCTCCCTCAAAACAAGTTTTGAAGACCCCTGAGTTCTGTAGAGATGAACCGGATCATGCAGGAAATACAATGAGCTTCTGACTGAATTTTTTGACCTCCCCCTCACACACAACAGTGAGAGAGATCAGTAAACTGTCATAAATTAAATAAAACAACTGCCAAGTGGAAAAAATAATGCCCAAAACATTTTATTCACCCAGTACATCAGAAAATGAAACGATTTTACATGCCAGCAAAAAACGTTTAACATAAATTAAGTGTTATTAAAGAGCCTGTTGCCAGTCCCTGCAAAATAGGCTAAAGTCTTATGCACACAGTATAATTCCAGTGAAGTGCCATTCCCCAGAATACTGAAGTGTAAAATATACATACATGACAGCCTGATACCAGTTGCTGCTACTGCATTTAAGGCTGAGTTTACATTATATCGGTATGGCAGAATTTTCTCATCAATTCCATTGTCAGAAAATAATAAGCTGCTACATACCTCTTTGCAGATTAATCTGCCCGCTGTCCCCTGATCTGAAGTTTACCTCTCCTCAGATGGCCGAGAAACAGCAATATGATCTTAACTACGCCGGCTAAAATCATAGTAAAAACTCAGGTAGATTCTTCTTCAAATTCTACCAGAGAAGGAATAACACACTCCGGTGCTATTATAAAATAACAAACTTTTGATTGAAGGTATAAAACTAAATATAATCACCATAGTCCTCTCACACATCCTATCTAGTCGTTGGGTGCAAGAGAATGACTGGTAATGGCAGTTAGGGGAGGAGCTATATGGCAGCTCTGCTGGGTGAATCCTCTTGCACTTCCTGTTGGGGAGGAGTTAATATCCCATAAGTAATGGATGATCCGTGGACTGGATACACTTAACAAGAGAAACTTCCATTTTCTGCAGGAGATGAGGGGAAAAGCCTGAAAATCTATAAAAGGTGCTTTCTTTTACTCTGTTAAAGGGACATAATACTCAAATGCTAAATCACTTGAAACTGATGCAGTATAACTGTAAAAAGCTGACAGGAAAATATCACCTGAGCATCTCTATATAAAAAAGGAAGATATTTTGTCTCACAATTTCCTCAGCTCAGCAGAGTAAGTTCTGTGTAAAAAGTTATACTTCACCTGCTCCCAGCTGCAGGTAAAAAAAAAAAAAAAAAAATGAAGAAATTAACAGCAGCCAATCAGCATCATCAGTGC
This sequence comes from Bombina bombina, assembly GCF_027579735.1. Lineage (NCBI taxonomy): Eukaryota > Metazoa > Chordata > Amphibia > Anura > Bombinatoridae > Bombina > Bombina bombina. The sequence goes on from NC_069502.1 coordinate 1,157,858,598, forward strand.
TGAGGTCATGAACTCTTACTGTGATCTCATGAGATTTGACTTAACTCTCATGAGATTTCATAGTAAGCTTCCTTTACCTGAATGGTGAAATAATATGAGAGTTCACAAGGCTCATCCCCTAAGATGTCCCAGGACAGACGCACTAAAATGCAGCTTAGAAATATTTTACAATGGGATGTGGCTACTGAGGAACTTTTGAGGTAAAATATCTTTCTTTTTTACATAGAGATGTTCAGGAGATATTTTCTAGTTAGCATTTTACAGCTATACTGCATCACTTTCAAGTGTTTAAATATTTGGGTATTATGGCCCTTTAACCTCATGTCTTTACCAGACTTTTGTATTCCAAAACATATAGGAATTGATTAGAACAGTAGCAATGTAATTGCATTAACATAACACATGAGGGCAGCATTAGAGCTAAAGTCAGAACTGCAAGCAATACTTCCAATTGAGGAGTTTCTTACTTTTAACTTGCTCTTAAAGAAACAGTAATCACCTTGAGATTTTAGTAGTTTAGTTATATGTAGCCAAACAACTATGCAATATACTTTTATTATTTATTTTGCTCCCTTTTCTATTTCTCAAAACTGGAAATCGACCCTGACTTCTTAATTCTGTCACTGCTATATAGCTCTCCCTAATTGTCTTTAGCAGACAAGAACTGCAAAACAATGCACTTTATACTTAAAATATGAACACGACTAGCCTAGTAAGTTGCAGGGCAGACTAAAGTCTGGATTGCCTGCTCCAAATAAGGCAAGAGGTAAGTAAAGTTTGGCTTCTAAAAAAACAACTAGAGCAAACAAGATGTTAATTTAATTGTAAATGTTTAGACTTGGCTGATATTCTAGAGAAAAACATAAGTGTCTTGTAATTAGATGGTGTTTACTGTCCCTTCAAGTTGTCCTCAAAATCCGCTAGTCTAATATATACAGAATTCAGCATTACTGCACGGAAAATTAGTGTTTTTGACCCTTAGTAAAACATGCTTACCTAATAGAAACAGAAGCTCTAAATGAAACTATTTAGACCCGAGTGGGTTTACCTTGACTCACTGGGTGTTTGGAACTGACTAACCACTGAGTCTGATACCTCTCCCCCACCAGAGGCAGAACAGAGTCTTGCTATTAGCCAATCCACTCTCTCCTGCTTCCAACTCAGCAGCTGTGAGATGCTCAGCTACACGGATAGTTCAGCTGAGCAGAGGTGTTTGAGCTGCTTGAAGGGGAAAAAAAACAAAAACCCGGAGCTGTTGGGTGGAAGTCTACTGCATTCGGCTACTTGTGGCCATGAGTGGAAGCCTAGATAACATTGTGGTGCACAACTATTTAATACTTAAAAGGGACACTCAAGTCAAAATAAACTTACGATTCAGATAGAGCAGCAGTTTTAGGACACTTTCCAATGTACTTCTATTATCACATTTTGCAGTCTTTTTATACTCACACTTCCTGGGGAACAAGATCCTACTGAGCATGTGCACAAGCTCACAGGGTATACGTATACTAGTCTGTGATTGGCTGATGTCTGTCACATGATAGAGGGGGAGGGAAATTGGGAGAAAAATATACATTTGTCAGAAACAAAATCTACTGCTCATTTGAAATTCAGAGACACTACTGCACTTCACTGGGGCTTGTTGCTGACAGTAATAACAGAACAATGCTCCCTACTATGGAGCGGTGAACCCTGCGTTTTTGGTGACATCTGATTACCCCCCCTGTGGTTTGTTGCTTCATAGTTGGTAAGAGGGTGTTTGCCCAATGCTGAACATTTATGACCACCTATCTCATACTAATCTACACCACAGCTGCTTTCATTACTTGGAATTCAATGATGCCTACTTCCTCAGCACTGAGGGACGTCCATCCTGTTAATTATTCTTGGTATAAATAGTTACTGGTCTACTTTTCTCCTCTTTATACAAGGGACACAGACTCTTGCCTCATATCAAAGTACATAGAGCATGTGTGACTCAGCTGGAAGAAATTGACAGCCAAGGTGACACATTGTGACCGTCTTATTTTCCCTTTACCTGCTCTATTCCAAGGGCATGTTTATACATTGCTATAATGCGAGTGCCCTTTCTGAAGGTTTAATCATTGTTCATCATTCATGGTCAAACAACGGTTTCCTAGCTTGCGTGTTTAGCTTCTCTTCATTTTATTGTCCTGTTAACTTACATTTTGAAACTCAGGAGGGTTACTGTGTAAGTGTATATTTGCCTTTGTTTTATATTAAATTCTACGAACTAGCCAACACTGATAACCTCAGTGCTTCCATATATCTATATACATGAAGAAAAAGATCAAACTGGGTCCTTAATTCTTTGCCAAACAACGGTTTATTCTGTGCTGGACATACAGATTACAGGTACATTCCCAACGATCTATATAGATATCTATACCCCAAAGACAATTCCATAGACTTCTTCAATCCAATAAATATATAGGCACTGGTTTTCACTAGCTCTTGCTTCGTGTAACTCTGTAGGCCCTTCCCTTTTTGTATTTATAGCTCTTCAGTTAACTTCTCATGAGTAACGATTTACCTTATGGAAAGATACTCAGGATTTAGTAAAGTGTCCTCTAAATCTGGAGATAATGCACACAAAAATGGCCATGACACACCATCTGCTCCCCTGTTAGGAACAGGGCATGATAGACCCTGAAGAGACACAATAGATAATTTAACAGGTGAGATTAAACAATTTCCTGCTGAGGTAGAGGAAAGAATCTCAGGCTTGGAAGATTCTAGCACAACTTGTAAAAAAGTTGAGGGGTTGGAACAACAAAATCACCTTTTACATGAACGCCTTAAAGGGATCATTATGCACTCATTTTTTCTTTGCATAAATGTTTTGTAGATGATCTATTTATAAATCTATTTCTAAAGTTTTTTTTTACAAAAATTTATAGTTTCCAGCTACCTTTTCAAGAAAGCTAAACTGAGAGCTTCTAAGTAAGTTTTTAAACAGTTTTATACTGGATTTTTATATCAATATCTGTGCATCTTATTCTTTATAGTAGTGTCTATTACATGCAGTTATATGAAAAACAGAATTTATGTTTACCTGATAAATTACTTTCTCCAACGGTGTGTCCGGTCCACGGCGTCATCCTTACTTGTGGGATATTCTCTTCCCCAACAGGAAATGGCAAAGAGCCCAGCAAAGCTGGTCACATGATCCCTCCTAGGCTCCGCCTACCCCAGTCATTCGACCGACGTTAAGGAGGAATATTTGCATAGGAGAAACCATATGTTACCGTGGTGACTGTAGTTAAAGAAAATAAATTATCAGACCTGATTAAAAAAACCAGGGCGGGCCGTGGACCGGACACACCGTTGGAGAAAGTAATTTATCAGGTAAACATAAATTCTGTTTTCTCCAACATAGGTGTGTCCGGTCCACGGCGTCATCCTTACTTGTGGGAACCAATACCAAAGCTTTAGGACACGGATGAAGGGAGGGAGCAAATCAGGTCACCTAAATGGAAGGCACCACGGCTTGCAAAACCTTTCTCCCAAAAATAGCCTCAGAAGAAGCAAAAGTATCAAATTTGTAAAATTTAGAAAAAGTGTGCAGTGAAGACCAAGTCGCTGCCTTACATATCTGATCAACAGAAGCCTCGTTCTTGAAGGCCCATGTGGAAGCCACAGCCCTAGTGGAGTGAGCTGTGATTCTTTCAGGAGACTGCCGTCCGGCAGTCTCATAAGCCAATCGGATAATGCTTTTAATCCAGAAGGAGAGAGAGGTAGAAGTTGCTTTTTGACCTCTCCGTTTACCAGAATAAACAACAAACAAAGACAAAGTTTGTCTGAAATCCTTAGTAGCTGCTAAGTAAAATTTGAGAGCACGAACTACATCCAAGTTGTGCAACAAACGTTCCTTCTTTGAAACTGGATTAGGACACAAAGAAGGCACAACTATCTCCTGGTTAATGTTTTTGTTAGAAACAACTTTTGGAAGAAAACCAGGTTTAGAACGCAAAACCACCTTATCTGCATGGAACACCAGATAAGGAGAAGAACACTGCAGAGCAGATAATTCTGAAACTCTTCTAGCAGAAGAAATTGCAACCAAAAACAAAACTTTCCAAGATAATAACTTAATATCAACGGAATGTAAGGGTTCAAACGGAACCCCCTGAAGAACTGAAAGAACTAGGTTGAGACTCCAAGGAGGAGTCAAAATTTTGTAAACAGGCTTGATTCTAACCAGAGCCTGAACAAAGGCTAGAACATCTGGCACAGCTGCCAGCTTTTTGTGAAGTAACACAGACAAGGCAGAAATCTGTCCCATCAAGGAACTTGCAGATAATCCTTTTTCCAATCCTTCTCGAAGGAAGGATAGACTCTTAGGAATCTTAACCTTGTCCCAAGGGAATCCTGCAGATTCACACCAACAGATATACCAAATAATGTGGTAATTTTTCTGGTTACAGGCTTTCAGGCCTGAACAAGAGTATTAATAACAGAATCTGAGAACCCTCGCTTTGATAAGATCAAGCGTTCAATCTCCAAGCAGTCAGCTGGAGTGGGTCGAACGGACCTAGAACAAGAAGGTCTCGTCTCAAAGGTAGCTTCCATGGTGGAGCCGATGACATATTCACCAGATCTGCATACCAAGTCCTGCGTGGCCACGCAGGAGCTATCAAAATCACCGACGCCCTCTCCTGATTGATCCTGGCTACCAGCCTGGGGATGAGAGGAAACGGCGGGAACACATAAGCTAGTTTGAAGGTCCAAGGTGCTACTAGTGCATCCACTAGAGCCGCCTTGGGATCCCTGGATCTGTACCCGTAGTAAGGAACTCTGAAGTTCTGACGAGAGGCCATCAGATCCATGTCTGGAATGCCCCACGGTTGAGTGACTTGGGCAAAGATTTCCGGATGGAGTTCCCACTCCCCCGGATGCAATGTCTGACGACTCAGAAAATCCGCTTCCCAATTTTCCACTCCTGGGATGTGGATAGCAGACAGGTGGCAGGAGTGAGACTCCGCCCATAGAATGATTTTGGTCACTTCTTCCATCGCTAGGGAACTCCTTGTTCCCCCCTGATGGTTGATGTATGAACTTGGCCCTCGCTAACTGAGGCCAAGCTTTGAGAGCATTGAATATCGCTCTCAGTTCCAGAATATTTATCGGTAGAAGAGATTCTACCCGAGACCAAAGACCCTGAGCTTTCAGGGATCCCCAGACCGCGCCCCAGCCCATCAGACTGGCGTCGGTCGTGACAATGACCCACTCTGGTCTGCGGAAGGTCATCCCTTGTGACAGGTTGTCCAGGGACAGCCACCAACGGAAAGAGTCTCTGGTCCTCTGATTTACTTGTATCTTCGGAGACAAGTCTGAATAGTCCCCATTCCACTGACTGAGCATGAACAGTTGTAATGGTCTTAGATGAATGCGCACAAAAGGAACTATGTCCATTGCCGCTACCATCAAACCTATCACTTCCATGCACTGCGCTATGGAAGGAAGAGGAACGGAATGAAGTATCCGACAAGAGTCTAGAAGTTTTGTTTTTCTGGCTTCTGTCAGAAAAATCCTCATTTCTAAGGAGTCTATTATAGTTCCCAAGAAGGGAACCCTCGTTGACGGAGATAGAGAACTCTTTTCCACGTTCACTTTCCATCCGTGAGATCTGAGAAAGGCCAGGACAATGTCCGTGTGAGCCTTTACTTGAGGAAGGGACGACGCTCGAATCAGAATGTCGTCCAAGTAAGGTACTACAGCAATGCCCCTTGGTCTTAGCACCGCCAGAAGGGACCCTAGTACCTATGAGAAAATCCTTGAATCCACCTTGGTCATGAATTGACCTTCCTGGATGGAAGGAAGAAGTGTTCGAATGGTTTCCATCTTGAACGATGGAACCTTGAGAAACTTGTTCAAGATCTTGAGATCTAAGATTGGTCTGAACGTTCCCTCTTTTTTGGGAACTATGAACAGATTGGAGTAGAACCCCATCCCTTGTTCTCCTAATGGAACAGGATGAATCACTCCCATTTTTAGCAGGTCTTCTACCCAATGTAAGAATGCCTGTCTTCTTATGTGGTCTGAAGACAACTGAGACCTGTGGAACCTCCCCCTTGGAGGAAGCCCCTTGAACCCCAGAGAATAACCTTGGGAGACTATTTCTAACGCCCAATGATCCAGAACATCTCTTGCCCCAGCCTGAGCGAAGAGAGAGAGTCTGCCCCCCACCAGATCCGGTCCCGGATCGGGGGCCCGCATTTCATGCTGTCTTGGTAGCAGTGGCAGGTTTCCTGGCCTGCTTTCCTTTGTTCCAGCCTTGCATAGGTCTCCAGGCTGGATAGGCTTGAGAAGTATTACCTTCCTGCTTAGAGGACGTAGCCCTTGGGGCTGATCCGTTTCTGCGAAAGGGACGAAACTTAGGTTTATTTTTGGTCTTGAAAAGACCTATCCTGAGGAAGGGCGTGGCCCTTGCCCCCAGTGATATCAGAGATAATCTCTTTCAAGTCAGGGCCAAAGAGTGTTTTCCCCTTGAAAGGAATGTCAAGCAATTTGTTCTTGGAAGACGCATCCGCTGCCCAAGATTTTAACCAAAGCGCTCTGCGCCACAATAGCAAACCCAGAATTTTTTCGCCGCTAACCTAGCCAATTGCAAGGTGGCGTCTAGGGTGAAAGAATTAGCCAATTAAGAGCACGAATTCTGTCCATAATCTCCTCATAAGAAGAAGAATTACTAATAATCGCCTTTCCTAGCTCATCAAACTAGAAACACGCGGCTGCAGTGACAGGGACAATGCATGCAATTGGTTGTAGAAGGGAACCTTGCTGAACAAACATCTTTAGCAGACCTAATTTTTTATCCATAGGATCTTGGAAAGCACAACTATCTTCTATGGGTATAGTGGCGCGCTTGTGTAGAGTAGAAACCGCCCCCTCGACCTTGGGGACTGTCTGCCATCAGTCCTTTCTGGGGTCGACTATAGGAAAACAATTTTATAAATATGGGGGGAGGTACTAAAGGTATACCGGGCCTGTCCCATTCTTTACTAACAATGTACGCCACCCGCTTGGATATAGGAAAAGCTTCGGGGGGCCCCGGGGCCTCTAAGAACTTTTCCATTTTACATAGTGGTTCTGGAATGACCAGATAATCACAATCATCCAAATTGGATAACACCTCCTTAAGCAGAGCGCGGAGATGTTCCAACTTAAATTTAAAAGTAATCACATCAGGTTCAGCTTGTTGAGAAATGTTTCCTGAATCTGAAATTTCTCCCTCAGACAAAACCTCCCTGGCCCCCTCAGACTGGTGTAGGGGCCCTTCAGAAACCATATCATCAGCGTTCTCATGCTCTACAGAATTTTCTAAAACAGAGCAGTCGCGCTTTCGCTGATAAGCGGGCATATTGGCTAAAATGTTTATGATAGAATTATCCATTACAGCCGTTAAATGTTGCATAGTAAGGAGTATTGGCGCACTAGATGTACTAGGGGCCTCCTGTATGGGCAAGACTGGTGTAGACGAAGGAGGGGATGATGCAGTACCATGCTTACTCCCCTCACTTGAGGAATCATCTTGGGCATCATTTTTACTAAATTTTTTTATGACATAAAATACATATAGTTAAATGAGAAGGAACCTTGGTTTCCCCACAGTCAGAACACAATCTATCTGGTAGTTCAGACATGTTAAACAGGCATAAACTTGATAACAAAGCACAAAAAACGTTTTAAAATAAAACCGTTACTGTCACTTTAAATTTTAAACTAAACACACTTTATTACTGCAATTGCGAAAAAGTATGAAGGAATTGTTCAAAATTCACCAAAATTTCACCACAGTGTCTTAAAGCCTTAAAAGTATTGCACACCAAATTTGGAAGCTTTAACCCTTAAAATAACGGAACCGGAGCCGTTTTTATATTTAACCCCTTTACAGTCCCTGGAATCTGCTTTGCTGAGACCCAACCAAGCCCAAAGGGGAATACGATACCAAATGATGCCTTCAGAAAGACTTTTCTATGTATCAGAGCTCCACACACATGCAGCTGCATGCCATGCTGTCCTCAAAAACAAGTGCGCCATACCGGCGCGAAAATGAGGCTCTGACTATGATTAGGGAAAGCCCCTAAAGAATAAGGTGTCAAAAACAGTGCCTGCCGATATAATCATATCAAAATACCCAGAATAAATGATTCCTCAAGGCTAAATATGTGTTAATAATGAATCGATTTAGCCCAGAAAAAGTCTACAGTCTTCATAAGCCCTTGTGAAGCCCTTATTTACTATCTTAATAAACATGGCTTACCGGATCCCATAGGGAAAATGACAGCTTCCAGCATTACATCGTCTTGTTAGAATGTGTCATACCTCAAGCAGTAAGAGACTGCACACTGTTCCCCCAACTGAAGTTAATTGCTCTCAACAGTCCTGTGTGGAACAGCCATGGATTTTAGTTACGGTGCTAAAATCATTTTCCTCATACAAACAGAAATCTTCATCTCTTTTCTGTTTCTGAGTAAATAGTACATACCAGCACTATTTTAAAATAACAAACTCTTGATTGAATAATAAAAACTACAGTTAAACACTAAAAAACTCTAAGCCATCTCCGTGGAGATGTTGCCTGTACAACGGCAAAGAGAATGACTGGGGTAGGCGGAGCCTAGGAGGGATCATGTGACCAGCTTTGCTGGGCTCTTTGCCATTTCCTGTTGGGGAAGAGAATATCCCACAAGTAAGGATGACGCCGTGGACCGGACACACCTATGTTGGAGAAATGAGTGTATACTGTCCCTTTAAGGATCTGGAAACAGATTATAGGGTAATAACTTGCGCCTACTACGCCTCCCTGAATCAGTCAAAACTGCTGATCTCATTGTTTTTGTAGAGCAGATATTCACCTAAGGGTAGTGTAGAAAGAGCTCAAAGGGTGGGAACTGAACAGCCAGAAACGCGAGACTCTGCATCTCCCAGGCAGGTTATGATCAAATGTTTGCACTTCCAGACAAAAGTCATGATACTACCTGCATATAAAAACTCCCCACTGCAGAGTACGAAAATTATAGACAATTTTTTTTTTTTTTTTTTTTTTTTAATTATTCTGCAAAATTAATGAAAAGGCTCAGAGAATTTTTGTTCGGCCTTAAAAAAAAGATATTTCTAACACCTCCAGGCCCTATGCTTCCCTATGACAAGAATCTGATTAGGTAAACGATTGCAGAAGAATATATTGGTTTTGCAAGAGCTTGATCAGCTTTTTCCTGATATTCAGGTGTCATCCTATCTATAAAGGTATTGAGTATGATTGGAGGCAGATGTTAGTAGGGTTGCACCAATACTTACGCGCCAATACCAATTACCAATACTTTTTTTAATGTCAAGTGACAGTGTCCCAAGCACAATACAGACTAATGATTTAGGATAGCTTCTTTATAACTATGAAGAACTGTAACTCAAAAGACATTATGAAATAATAAGTTTTATTTGCTTGTTGGCACAAAGTTGAAAAAACGCAAAGACATTTCACAGAACACGGTTATAAATAAAAATATTACATTAAAATATATTCATAACAACAACAATAAATAACAAATGTAATATCACAACCAACAAAAAGTGCAATGAAGTAATGAAATATACCAGTGCACTGTTTAAACATGGGGAACAACACTATGAGCTAGCTTACATTTGACTGGTAAGCTTTACCAATGCTCTCATTTCATGTCCAACTCTATTAAAAAAAAAAAAAAGTACAGATTATGATACGATCTTATACACAATAATCTTGCACAAATGGCAAAGAAACAATACTCTACAATGGTAGTTGCAAACTACCAGTTTTTAACTTGCTCTTAAGAAAGATGTTTTAACATTGAAATGCGTTGAGCTGAGCTTAATAATAAAGCTTTGTTCGTTTTATATTAGACACATAGTGTCTTGTTTTTTCTTTGTTGCTGTGACATCGCTGGAATCCGGTTTTTACTGGAGTAAGTTACTAATTAATATATTACAATGTGACTTACTTTACCCTCATTGGAGCTTTTATTTTATCCTAGTCTTGGTTGAAATTTAAACAACAAGATAAATGTGTCTCCAACTCAGCTCCAGTTCGGCCGACAACCCAAAATATACGAGTATACTGCACATATAACATTTGGCTATAATACATCCGTCAAGCCCTTTTTCCTTTATTTGGTAGAGATATCTACACTGATTGGAATAGTTGCACTAAAGACCAGGGCCATCTGTAAACCATTCACGATCCAAGTCTATTAAAGTCTATTGAGTTGGAAATGTGAACAGAGCATTGGTAAAACTTACATATCAAATGTAATCTAAATCTAGTCCTATTATTATTTTTATAAGATGTGTGTTCATAGGAATTAACATAATTTTTCTATGAACACTCTTCCTGCAATTATATAAGCTAAGGATGATCCTCAGAGTACAGTATGTTTTGAGCATAATTGTGCAAGATAAGAACTAGCAGTATAACAGGTAATCTAGCAATTATAATATTTTTTCAAAAGTTAGTAGCAAGTTCTTTTTAAGGAACAGAAGCATCTCTGTATGTTCAGCTATAAGTCTGTTTCTTTTATCAGTAAGGATGTTTGACGCTAATCTGAACAGTCTTTCACACTACTGCATGGAGCAGAAAGATAATTTTGGGCCATTTTAGCCAGAGCTGGAAATCTCAGTTTATTAACTGCTCAGTACTTCAGGGGTTTGTCTGAACGAGGTACAGTGATCTCTCTTACAATAATACAATACAACAGCAATCTACTACTTTAAGAGAATGGCATGGCCCTTTGAGTACTTAGAACATATGTGACTCTTTAGTACTGCCTCCCCTTATCACTGGCTTCTCTACACACTCTACTTTAAAAGAGATAATGCAGTCAATATGATGTCTTTGCTTCATTACTGCCCTGAATAAACCATTTATTTACATACTTGCAGGGACAGTTGTCTTTTTCAGCCAGTGAGTATTACAAGGGAGTACAAAAAAAAAGACCAATATACATTTAACCAGCTTTTACTTCCATTTTTTTGCCACTTTACCAATCAAATGACAATATATTTTTAGGGTACAATAGCTATTTAATATTTGCTTATCCAGCTATGTATGAACTCAAACAGACCCTGACATTTAAAAATAAAGGAACAGTTACCGTTAAATAGGAACCCAAACCTGATTTTCATTATAAGGACATTACAGTCCGAAAGCTATAAAATATCCTTACCAGATTCCTGTGAGTTCAGCACTTCTAAGGCATGCATCATGGCGCTGGCAAAGACATTGGCATCCTCCTTGCTCCCAAAATTGAGGCCGTAAACTTGTCTTGCATCTCGCCACTGGTGAAAGGTCTGAGTAGCTTGATTATATTTCAGGCCTTTAGGGATGGCACAGTTTATCACCACCTACAACATGCAATAAATGGAGAGAAAAAACAAACAATTAAAACTAAAATAAAAAAAAAAAAATTGTTTTACACAGCCGTTTTCATCAGATTTCACATGAAGAAGAATTTATGGTTTTAAACTTTGAGACATAAAAATGCAAAGAGAAAATGCTGTAATGTTATGTGCTATTGGTTACTTACAAAACTATGTGCTTAACTCTTGCAAAGTCAGCTCCAGTGCAGCAATTGCACTACTGGGAGCCAATGTCAAGTGATGTGCGTGTAGCCACTAATCAGCTAGCTCCCACTAATGCCCTGCTGCCCTTGAGCCTACCAAGATATATGAGAAAAGAACAAAGTAAATTGAAAAGACTTAAAACATATCACACAAGTGAGAGGATTATTAGCAAAACTAAATAAATTGCCCTTTCGCAGCCATCGCTAATCAATAACACTTTTTATATAACTCCATTTACCTTCTGTGTAGGCTTCTCCCACACGTGTGACAATGAGCAACGCCCGCGCACACAAATGTTACTTCTCATTCTTTTTGAGCAATGTGCACACAAAAGTTGGCCTTTTCAGGTTTTAGCAAAGTGACTAAAATGTATGTGCCGACCTCACATTAAGCAAAATACAGAAAAAGTTACTCCTACATGAACTTCACAACACACATACATAGCCCAAGTGGCCCATAATATTAAAGGGCTACGAAACCCAAAAATGTTCTTTTGTGATTCAGACAGAGCATAACATTTTAAAAGTTTCCAATTTACTTCTATTACCAAATTTGAGTCGTTTCCATGGTATTCTGTGTTGAAGAGATACCAAAGTAGGCGTTTGGAGCACTAAATGGCAGGAAATAGCGCTGCCATCTACTGCTCTTGCAAAACTGCCATATAGTGCTCCAGAAATGAGCCGGCTCCCAAGCATACATCTTTTCAACAAAAGATACCAAAAAGTACAAATAAAAAATGATAATAGAAGTAAATTAGAGAGTTGTATAAAATCACATGCTCGGTCTGAATCTTGAAAGATACATTTTGGGTTTTATATCCCTTTAATACATTTCATTTTCCCTTATGAACAAGGTTGTATTTAACACACACTTGAAGAACAAGCGCAGGTAAACTGTAAACTCTGATCCCTTTCTGCCTTATTGCTTCACTGCTGCCGCTTGTTTAGTAACTGCAACTTAGCCTACCGTTGTACCAGGGACCCCTCGTGCACACAATACATTACTCGCAGTTTAAGAAGCGTTGCTCTATATGAGCAATGAAAATGTTACATTATGACAAGTTCCTTTTAATACCATAAACCACTAATAGAAAATTAATCTTCATGTCATGTCAAGGGTCAAATACGTTTTTAAAAAGCACATTGATTGTTAAAAGTGACATTAAACCCAAAATTTTTCCTTCATGATTCTGAAAGAGCAAACAATTTCAAACAACTTTCCAATGTACTTTTATTATCTAACTAGTGGGAAAGCCTGCCCAGAGGGCAGTCTATTGTGGTGACAGAACTACCAAACCACCCTGCCATTTTCGAAAGGGCAGTCTATTGTGTTGACGGAACCACCCTGACATTTTCAGAATCCACCTGGATGCGGCTTACGCTCCATCAAGGTGGATTCTTTCACCACCCTGCCATTTCGAAAAAGGCAGGATGGTGAAAGAACCCATCCAGGAGTATTCTTTCACCACCCCTTTTGTTCTCCCTCTCTTCCCCCACCTCCACCACTCTTGTGTATATATATATATCTCAAAAGTCAAAATAGCATATAGCCCAGCACTCCAACCAGGTGGGGCAGCCACAACCTGGGTGCAATCCTTATGAGAGATAGTCAGAGAACAGTGTGGAAGAAGGGCACTCTCAGGGTTTGTATAGAGAAGAATATTTTCTTTATTCTTAGAACATTAATACATGGTCGACGTTTCGGCCCTCAGTTGGGCCTTCATCAGGACAAGTATTATCTGAAAGACAAACATATAGACAAATACTAGAAACATAGAATAATAGAAACACGCAACAAGACACAAACTACCTATATCACCATCACCAATAAAATTAAAAAACAGACTCTGCAGTCTGTAATGGGAATAATCCAACCTTCAACAAAGGATACCCAAAGAACAAACCAAGGGCATGCAGGATAAAGGAGCAAAGGCAGATACAGATAATATGTTACAGTGGAGAAAACAAGAACAACAACGTCTAAATAGACTGTGCGGTCTGAGTTCTAACAACCTTCAACAAAGGATATCAAAGAACAACTATGGGATAAGAATACCAGAGAGCAATCCGTGGGCATACAAGGCAACAAAGCAAAACAGAATGGTGTTATGGTATACAGCCGGAATCAATGACAACGAAAACCAAAATACATAAGAAAAAGAAATGTCACACTCAGAAATCTACTATGTATCAGTATGAATCCCAAAGCAGTGCGTTATAACCCGCTCAACAGGCTCATGTGAGAATGTTTAAAGCAATACTGGATAAATGAAGACACAGACGTAAAATAAGACCCAGACTAGGACTAAGAAAAAGTGAAAAGAGTATAATTTAACATCAAAACAAAGTTACGATCCAACATATAACCCAAGGAAGTACAAAAACAATGGCCAACGCGTGGAACGCCTGCAGTGTGATCAGCAAAACACGTAAAACAGATAATGGCAGGGCATAGAACTTAATAGAAATGCAAAAATAGTGTGTGTAAACACTTACCGGCAGAGCATAGCCAAAGCAATATTGTGAATAAAAGTGCAAACAAATCACACATACTAGGGCCCCAAGGTGAAACAATAAAATCAAGCAAGGGAGTTCAACAATTATAGGGGAGTCACTATATAAACAGCACCAAACTACATTTAGCTCAAAGGTATACGAAACATACTAAAAGCCCATAGCAGTATATATAACCTGTCACGCTAGTGCGAGTACAGCAATAGCACAAGTCAGAGCCTTATAATTCTAAGAAAATGAGCTAAAAACATCGTTTACAGTACCTTAAACTGCCGAGTGGCAGTAATCATAGATCCAAACAAGTGAATGAGGATGGCTACCGGGTACCGCCTTAAATAGGGGGAGCCATAAAGACAATCAGTCCCTGATAGGGTGAGAGCAGCCAACACCTCCCGTAACTATGGCAACCAATCAGTTGTTTACCCCCGAATGAAACACCTAATAACACATACTGCAGGGGAGCGGAGCACCGCTATGCATAATGACAAAAAGAAAACACATAGTCCACATATAAAGGCAGATGGTACGGGAAGCAATCCTGTAAAAGAATTATCGTATAACATCATATCCACCCCAAAACACGCCAAACAGCCACAAATAGATCCACCGTTAACAAACTGAACTCACCTAACCATATCAGAGCGCTGGATGCGTGTATGTCCAAGAAGGACATAGAGAAATAGCGCTACGAGGGTACTGCAGATAACACGGGTCAGTCAGAAACCGCAAATACGTCAAGTATAAACACAGGGATTTAACCCACAACGAGCTGTATAACTTAGAAGGGCACTCACAGCCATACTGATATACAGCAATCAGATGCGGTGTCTTTAATAAACACAGAATGTTCTAGGGCAAAGGGCCACACAACTAAACTTAGGTGTGAAAGTCCAAGAGATTAAATCCATATATAATGTGGGACAGTCCCTGTAGAAGATGTTTAAAGGGGACCATAGAAGATCCTAGGCGCAGAACATACACTAAAAACAAAATAGTAGGGGCCACGTACGGCACAAGTAGTCAAATACGAGTAGCCAAGCAACAAATGACTTCTATATATACATCCAGGGAGTGTACCTCACATTTGAGAGAAACAGTGACAACTGCACGAGCAGACTGCAAAACTACTATCGATAATGTATGAATTGTATGTAATGGTGATATACAGCCCAAGCTCCAAAAGATACACACATACACCAACAGAGAGAAAACATAGGATCAATCATATAATTAAACGAAATTGAGTGAACAGAAAGCAACCCTAAAAAATATGAAAAATAAGAAAAATACAGGGAGACTATAAATATAGAATAGACATCAAATGAGCATTGGGCCACATATGAAATGGAGATGTTGGAAGGACATCTTACATCATGGAATTGGTGACCTAATGAAAAAAGGAGGAAAAAACAAAGAAGCAAGCAGGCATTTATAGCTCAAAAAATATAGAGAAGTCCAGGTGAGCATTAAGACCATTTGGGCTCAAAGTATTTAATCTATATATCCATCTGGCTTCACATTTTAGTAGTTCCTGGTTGCGATCACCACCTCTCTTCAGAGGTACCACTGTGTCAATCAACATGGCACGGAGAGTGGCGATGGGATGCTTATGTTCCAGAAAATGTCTGGGCACAGGTTGATCTGCTTTGCCATCCTTGAATGTGGCTCGTAAGGCACTTTTATGGTTGGCCAGTCTTTCTCTAAATGTGGTGCTGGTCTTTCCGATGTAGTAGAGGACACATGGACATGACAACAGATACACAACGTACTGAGACGTACATGTGAGTCTGTGCCTAATTGTATACGTTTTTGTTGATCCAGGATGATGGAATCTTTGGCCAGTGATGAGTGAATTACACGTGACACAGCTGCCACACTTGTAGCAGCCGGTCTTGGTTGGAGCCAGCCAGGTTCTATTTCTGCGCCATTGGTCAGTGTGCATAAGCAGTGTCTTTAAACTGGAGCCACTTTTGTGAACCACTCTAGGAGGTGGGGTATTGACAAATGGTAGTGTGCGATCCTTGTTAATCAGATGCCAGTTAGCCCTAATGACACCCGCGACCAGTCTAGTGGCTGGTGTGTAACTGGTGATAAAGTTAATGGAGGGCTTTGTCTCTTCCAGCTCAGATATCATCTTACGACTGTAACCCCATTCAAGGAACCTCTTCCTCATGGATTCCACCTGGATTTCCCTCTGGTCAGGTTCTGAAGTGTTACGTAATACTCTCATAAACTGTGATTTGATAATACCACGTTTTAGTTGTGTAGGATGGTAACTACTGTTTAAGAGGAGGGTGTTACCATCCGTGGGTTTTGAGTAAAGAGTTGTCCGTAAAAGACAACCTTGGTCAGCATAACACCTGTATATACATAAATCCAAAAACTGAATTTTCTGGAAGTCCTATTCGCTTTTGAGGGTGATGGATTCTTCTGCCATGTTCAGATGTTGTATCCAAGTTGTAAGTTAAGTTTCTGAGCCCCCCATATGACCAACAAATCATCGATATACCTGCGGTATAACAGAACATTGGGGTTTCTGTCCTTGAAGATATGTACACCCTCAAACCAGGCCATAAATAAGTTGGCATATGAAGGGGCCATGCTGGAACCCATGGCGGTCCCCACCAGCTGGAGGTAAAAGGTTTCCTCAAACCGGAAGTAATTATCTTGGAGACAGAGTAACAACCATTCTAGGAGGATTTCAATTGGTGGACCATCATTTGATGGACTTGCAATGAGAGCTTGTCTGGTGGCCTCAATACCTAACTGGTGGGGAATAATGGTATAAAGGCTGTTGACATCTAGTGTCACAAGGATGCAGTCTTTGGGAAAAACCCGATCTTGTAGTATTTGTATAAGTTGTATAGAATCCAACGGAAATGCCTCAGTGGTCTTCACAAGATCCTGCAGATAGAAGTCGATAAACTTGGCTAGATTTTGAAAGAGGGAGCCCTCGGCAGAGACTATGGGACGCCCAGGTGGATGAACTTGGTCTTTATGTATTTTGGGAATCGTGTATACAATGGGATGCACTGGATATTCGGTAATCAAGACATTGTACACACTCTGATCGATGTGGTCACAGTTTAGAGCATACATCAGGCTGTCATCTAACTTCTTCTTGAAGGAAGCGGTAGGGTTGTGCGAGTTTTCTGTATGTTATTCCATCCTCTAGCTGTTGAAGCAATTCGTTACGATAGTAGATGTAATCTAGGACCACAATCGCCCCGCCTTTATCAGCAGGGCGAATGACAATAGAGTCATCTTTTTGGAGGCGCCCGAGAGCTTGCCATTGTTCTTTGTTAAAATTTGTGCGGGTTTTTGGGTTGGTGTGACATACGGATTCAATTTCCTTGGAACAAATCTTTGTAAAGGTCTTAATAGTTGAATGTGTCAATTTCGGTTCGAAAGTTGATTTTTTAGACACTACCAGTCTTGGGGGTTCCGAAGTAGAGTTTTTGAAGAAATCTCTCAATTTTAGTGTTCTCTGTAATTTATGAAGGTCCACCAGGTAGTCAAATGTGTCCACCCGTGGAGTGGGGACAAAATTCAAACCCTTGGCCAATAGATCAATTTCAACTTTGTCAAGCATTCTGCTACTGAGGTTTATGATGACACTAGTATCAGTACTAAGCTTTGGAGGTTTTCTTCCACCAGCCACCACGTCTGTTAGCGGGCCTGCGTCTCCTCCTGGTGGGTTTGAGTTTTTTGGAACCATGGGAGGTTTTCTCTATGACCTAGTAAGGATTTTATCTGGTTGTGGATGTCTATTGTGTCCCCCATCTGCTCGGCCAGAGCCACTGGAGTCCCCTCCACTGGTATCGATGGTGTTGGCAAGGGGAGTGCGCCTCTTGTCATCTCTCCTGCGTCTATATGATGTGGTCTTGCCTGACAGCCATTGGTATACATTGCGTTCCCTGTAATCAATTTCCACAGAATTCAATTTTTTGTTTTTGAAACTGATAAGGTCCTTCTTGTATTTGTCCACTTGGATACTTAATTTGTTGATCCAATCATCACTGGTATCATGTCTGAGAATAGACATCTTCGAATTTTCAATCACTTGAACATCATCAATTATTAGTTTTTTTAACCTGGTCACTTCTTCTATAACTAGTAGAATCCAATCCAGGGAGCACTTGTTCGCAATGTGACACCATTTTCTACAAAATTCATTATTGCTGCGGCCTATTGTGGGAGAATTCTTCACTCCTCGTGGAATGAGCTTCCTTTTATAGTAGTCGGTCAGGTAGTTAGCATGTAACAGATAGTCAATCTCTTTCCTTTTGAGGTTCAGAATTTTGTAGTATACATTAATGGGTCCCTCCTCGACATTCTCAGACTCACATAGACTTAGAATGCGAGCTGCATCCTCGTCTGTGAACGCAAAAGTCCTGTCTTAATTAATGTTCTAAGAATAAATATATATTCTCTATACAAACCCTGGGAGTGCCCTTCTTCCACACTGTTCGTCTCTCTCTCTCTCCCCCAAGTATTTGCATGAGTACTTGTACTCGTGCAAATGCACCGATACTTAAACCGATACCTCCACTTCCTACCCATATGCTATCTTGTGACGTTTTTTTCAAACTGCATGTTCCCATTTCATTTTAAACTGGAGTGGAGACTAAACTAAAACATTGTTTACTACTGTTCTGCCAATACAAATTGCTGTTATTTGTATTATTGTAGTAGAGATCACTGTACCTCGTTCAGACAAACCCCTGAAGTACTGGGCAGTTAATAAACAGATTTCCAGCTCTGGCTAAAATGGCCCGAAAATATATCTTTCTGCCCCATGCAGTAGTGTGGAAAGTGAAAGACTGTTCAACTTAGAGTCGAACCTCCATACAAATGTCAGATTGATGTTATACAACAGCCCTACAACCCAATTGAATCACCGCTTTTAAATGTAATATTTTATTGTAATATTTTTTATTTATAAACATGTTCAGTGAACTTTGTGACAAATAAAACTGTTTTATTATTTCATAATGTCTTTTGAATTTCAGTCCTTTATAATTATAAAGAAGGAATCTTAAATAATCTGTATTGTGCTTGGTAAACTGTCACATGACATTAAAAAAAAAAAGTATTGGTAATTGGTATCGGCGAGTATTTGAAAACAAGTATCGGTACTTGTACTCGGTCATAAAAAAAATGGTATCGGTGCAACCCTAATATATATATATATATATATATATATATACATACATACATATACACACACACACACACACACACACACATATATATACATACACACACACATTATTTATATATATATATATATATATATATATATATATATATATATATATATATATATATATATATATATATATATATATATAAACACACACATATATATATATATAATATATATCTGTATATATATATATATATATATATATATATATAATATATATAATTTATGCTTACCTGATAAATTCCTTTCTCCTGTAGTGTGATCAGTCCACGGGTCATCATTACTTCTGGGATATTACTCCTCCCCAACAGGAAGTGCAAGAGGATTCACCCAGCAGAGCTGCATATAGCTCCTCCCCTCTACGTCACTCCCAGTCATTCGACCAAGGACCAACGAGAAAGGAGAAGCCAAGGGTGTAGTGGTGACTGGAGTATAATTTAAAAAATATTTACCTGCCGCAAAAAAACAGGGCGGGCCGTGGACTGATCACACTACAGGAGAAAGGAATTTATCAGGTAAGCATAAATTATGTTTTCTCCTGTTAAGTGTGATCAGTCCACGGGTCATCATTACTTCTGGGATACCAATACCAAAGCAAAAGTACACGGATGACGGGAGGGATAGGCAGGCTCTTTATACAGAAGGAACCACTGCCTGAAGAACCTTTCTCCCAAAAACAGCCTCCGAAGAAGCAAAAGTGTCAAATTTGTAAAATTTGGAAAAAGTATGAAGTGAAGACCAAGTTGCAGCCTTGCAAATCTGTTCAACAGAGGCCTCATTCTTAAAGGCCCAAGTGGAAGCCACAGCTCTAGTGGAATGAGCTGTAATTCTTTCAGGAGGCTGCTGTCCAGCAGTCTCATAAGCTAAACGAATTATGCTACGAAGCCAAAAAGAGAGAGAGGTAGCAGAAGCTTTTTGGCCTCTCCTCTGACCAGAGTAAACGACAAACAGGGAAGACGTTTGTCGAAATTCTTTAGTTGCCTGTAAGTAAAATTTTAGGGCACGAACTACATCCAGATTGTGCAGAAGACGTTCCTTCTTTGAAGAAGGATTTGGACACAAGGAAGGAACAACAATCTCTTGATTGATATTCCTGTTAGTGACTACCTTAGGTAAGAACCCAGGTTTAGTACGCAGAACTACCTTATCCGAATGAAAAATCAAATAAGGAGAATCACAATGTAAGGCTGATAACTCAGAGACTCTTCGAGCCGAGGAAATAGCCATTAAAAATAGAACTTTCCAAGATAACAACTTTATATCAATGGAATGAAGGGGTTCAAACGGAACGCCCTGTAAAAACGTTAAGAACAAGGTTTAAACTCCATGGCGGAGCAACAGTTTTAAACACAGGCTTAATCCTGGCCAAAGCCTGACAAAAAGCCTGAACGTCTGGAACTTCTGACAGACGTTTGTGCAACAGAATGGACAGAGCTGAGATCTGTCCCTTTAAGGAACTAGCAGATAAACCCTTTTCTAAACCTTCTTGTAGAAAAGACAATATCCTAGGAATCCTAACCTTACTCCAAGAGTAACCTTTGGATTCGCACCAATATAGGTATTTACGCCATATCTTATGGTAAATCTTTCTGGTAACAGGCTTCCTAGCCTGTATTAAGGTATCAATAACTGACTCAGAAAAACCACGTTTTGATAAAATCAAGCGTTCAATTTCCAAGCAGTCAGCTTCAGAGAAGTTAGATTTTGATGTTTGAAAGGACCCTGTATCAGAAGGTCCTGTTTCAGAGGTAGAGACCAAGGTGGACAGGATGACATGTCCACCAGGTCTGCATACCAAGTCCTGCGTGGCCATGCAGGTGCTATTAGAATAACTGATGCTCTCTCCTGCTTGATTCTGGCAATCAATCGAGGAAGCATCGGGAAGGGTGGAAACACATAAGCCATCCTGAAGGTCCAAGGTGCTGTCAAGGCATCTATCAGGACTGCTCCTGGATCCCTGGATCTGGACCCGTAACGAGGAAGCTTGGCGTTCTGTCGAGACGCCATGAGATCTATCTCTGGTTTGCCCCAATGACGAAGTATTTGGGCAAAGACCTCCGGATGAAGTTCCCACTGACGACTTAAAAAATCCGCCTCCCAGTTCTCCACTCCCGGGATGTGGATTGCTGACAAGTGGCAAGAGTGAGACTCTGCCCAGCGAATTATCTTTGATACTTCCATCATTGCTAGGGAGCTTCTTGTCCCTCCCTGATGGTTGATGTAAGCTACAGTCGTGATGTTGTCCGATTGAAACTTGATGAACCCCCGAGTTGTCAACTGGGGCCAAGCCAGGAGGGCATTGAGAACTGCTCTCAATTCCAGAATGTTTATTGGTAGGAGACTCTCCTCCTGACTCCATTGTCCCTGAGCCTTCAGAGAATTCCAGACGGCACCCCAACCTAGAAGGCTGGCGTCTGTTGTTACAATTGTCCAGTCTGGCCTGCTGAATGGCATCCCCCTGGACAGATGTGGCCGAGAAAGCCACCATAGAAGAGAATTTCTGGTCTCCTGATCCAGATTCAGAGAAGGGGACAAGTCTGAGTAATCCCCATTCCACTGACTTAGCATGCACAATTGCAGTGGTCTGAGGTGTAGGCGTGCAAAGGGTACTATGTCCATTGCTGCTACCATTAAGCCGATTACCTCCATGCATTGAGCCACTGACGGGTGTTGAATGGAATGAAGGACGCGGCATGCACTTTGAAGTCTTGTTAACCTGTCTTCTGTCAGGTAAATCTTCATTTCTACAGAATCTATAAGAGTCCCCAGGAAGGGAACTTTTGTGAGTGGGAAGAGAGAACTCTTCTTTTCATTCACCTTCCATCCATGCGACCTTAGAAATGCCAGTACTAACTCTGTATGAGACTTGGCAGTTTGAAAGCTTGAAGCTTGTATCAGAATGTCGTCTAGGTACGGAGCTACCGAAATTCCTCGCGGTCTTAGTACCGCCAGAAGAGCACCCAGAACCTTTGTGAAGATTCTTGGAGCTGTAGCCAATCCGAATGGAAGAGCTACAAACTGGTAATGCCTGTCTAGGAAGGCAAACCTTAGATACCGGTAATGATCTTTATGAATCGGTATGTGAAGGTAAGCATCCTTTAAATCCACAGTGGTCATGTACTGACCCTTTTGGATCATGGGTAAAATTGTCCGAATAGTCTCCATTTTGAACGATGGAACTCTTAGGAATTTGTTTAGGATCTTTAAATCCAGGATTGGTCTGAAAGTTCCCTCTTTTTTGGGAACCACAAACAGATTTGAGTAAAACCCTTGTCCCTGTTCCGACCGTGGAACTGGATGGATTACTCCCATTAACAAAAGCTCTTGTACGCAGCGTAGAAACGCCTTTTTCTTTGTTTGGTTTGTTGACAACCTTGACAGATGAAATCTCTCTCTTGGAGGAGAGTATTTGAAGTCCAGAAGGTATCCCTGAGATATTATCTCCAGCGCCCAGGGATCCTGGACATCTCTTGCCCAAGCCTGGGCGAAGAGAGAAAGTCTGCCCCCCACTAGATCCGATCCCGGATCGGGGGCCCTCAATTCATGCTGTTTTAGGGGCAGCAGCAGGTTTCCTAGCCTGCTTGCCCTTGTTCCAGGACTGGTTAGGTCTCCAGCCTTGTCTGTAGCGAGCAACAGATCCTTCCTGTTTTGGAGCAGAGGCAGTTGATGCTGCTCCTGCTTTGAAATTCCGAAAGGAACGAAAATTAGACTGTCTAGCCTTAGGTTTGGCTCTGTCTTGAGGCAGGGCGTGGCCTTTACCTCCTGTAATGTCGGCGATAATTTCTTTCAAACCGGGCCCAAATAAGGTTTGCCTTTTGAAAGGTATATTAAGTAATTTAGACTTAGAAGTAACATCAGCTGACCAGGATTTTAGCCACAGTGCTCTGCGCGCCTGAATGGCGAATCCGGAATTCTTAGCCGTAAGTTTGGTTAAATGTACTACGGCCTCCGAAATGAATGAATTAGCTAGCTTAAGGACTCTAAGCTTGTCCGTAATCTCATCCAGAGTAGTTGAGCTAATGGTCTCTTCCAGAGACTCAAACCAGAATGCCGCCGCAGCCGTGACCGGCGCAATGCATGCAAGGGGTTGCAATATAAAACCTTGTTGAACAAACATTTTCTTAAGGTAACCCTCTAACTTTTTATCCATTGGATCTGAAAAGGCACAGCTATCCTCCACGGGGATAGTGGTACGCTTAGCTAAAGTAGAAACTGCTCCCTCCACCTTAGGGACCGTTTGCCATAAGTCCCGTGTGGTGGTGTCTATTGGAAACATCTTTCTAAATATCGGAGGGGGTGAGAACGGCACACCGGGTCTATCCCACTCCTTAGTAATAATTTCAGTTAGTCTCTTAGGTATAGGAAAAAACATAATTTATGTAAGAACTTACCTGATAAATTCATTTCTTTCATATTAGCAAGAGTCCATGAGCTAGTGACGTATGGGATATACATTCCTACCAGGAGGGGCAAAGTTTCCCAAACCTCAAAATGCCTATAAATACACCCCTCACCACACCCACAATTCAGTTTAACGAATAGCCAAGAAGTGGGGTGATAAAAAAGTGCGAAAGCATATAAAAACAGAATTTATGTTTACCTGATAAATTACTTTCTCCAACGGTGTGTCCGGTCCACGGCGTCATCCTTACTTGTGGGATATTCTCTTCCCCAACAGGAAATGGCAAAGAGCCCAGCAAAGCTGGTCACATGATCCCTCCTAGGCTCCGCCTACCCCAGTCATTCGACCGACGTTAAGGAGGAATATTTGCATAGGAGAAACCATATGGTACCGTGGTGACTGTAGTTAAAGAAAATAAATTATCAGACCTGATTAAAAAAACCAGGGCGGGCCGTGGACCGGACACACCGTTGGAGAAAGTAATTTATCAGGTAAACATAAATTCTGTTTTCTCCAACATAGGTGTGTCCGGTCCACGGCGTCATCCTTACTTGTGGGAACCAATACCAAAGCTTTAGGACACGGATGAAGGGAGGGAGCAAATCAGGTCACCTAAATGGAAGGCACCACGGCTTGCAAAACCTTTCTCCCAAAAATAGCCTCAGAAGAAGCAAAAGTATCAAACTTGTAAAATTTGGTAAAAGTGTGCAGTGAAGACCAAGTCGCTGCCCTACATATCTGATCAACAGAAGCCTCGTTCTTGAAGGCCCATGTGGAAGCCACAGCCCTAGTGGAATGAGCTGTGATTCTTTCGGGAGGCTGCCGTCCGGCAGTCTCGTAAGCCAATCTGATGATGCTTTTAATCCAAAAAGAGAGAGAGGTAGAAGTTGCTTTTTGACCTCTCCTTTTACCGGAATAAACAACAAACAAGGAAGATGTTTGTCTAAAATCCTTTGTAGCATCTAAATAGAATTTTAGAGCGCGAACAACATCCAAATTGTGTAACAAACGTTCCAGAGAAGGTACGATAATCTCCTGGTTAATGTTTTTGTTAGAAACAACTTTTGGAAGAAAACCAGGTTTAGTACGTAAAACCACCTTATCTGCATGGAACACCAGATAAGGAGGAGAACACTGCAGAGCAGATAATTCTGAAACTCTTCTAGCAGAAGAAATTGCAACTAAAAACAAAACTTTCCAAGATAATAACTTAATATCAACGGAATGCAAGGGTTCAAACGGAACCCCCTGAAGAACTGAAAGAACTAAATTGAGACTCCAAGGAGGAGTCAAAGGTTTGTAAACAGGCTTAATTCTAACCAGAGCCTGAACAAAGGCTTGAACATCTGGCACAGCGGCCAGCTTTTTGTGAAGTAACACAGACAAGGCAGAAATCTGTCCCTTCAGGGAACTTGCAGATAATCCTTTTTCCAATCCTTCTTGAAGGAAGGATAGAATCCTAGGAATCTTAACCTTGTCCCAAGGGAATCCTTTAGATTCACACCAACAGATATATTTTTTCCAAATTTTGTGGTAAATCTTTCTAGTTACAGGCTTTCTGGCCTGAACAAGAGTATCGATAACAGAATCTGAGAATCCTCGCTTCGATAAGATCAAGCGTTCAATCTCCAAGCAGTCAGCTGGAGTGAAACCAGATTCGGATGTTCGAACGGACCCTGAACAAGAAGGTCTCGTCTCAAAGGTAGCTTCCAAGGAGGAGCCGATGACATATTCACCAGATCTGCGTACCAAGTCCTGCGTGGCCACGCAGGAGCTATCAAGATCACCGACGCCCTCTCCTGATTGATCCTGGCTACCAGCCTGGGGATGAGAGGAAACGGCGGGAACACATAAGCTAGTTTGAAGGTCCAAGGTGCTACTAATGCATCCACTAGAGCCGCCTTGGGATCCCTGGATCTGGACCCGTAGCAAGGAACTTTGAAGTTCTGACGAGAGGCCATCAGATCCATGTCTGGAATGCCCCACAGCTGAGTGACTTGGGCAAAGATTTCCGGATGGAGTTCCCACTCCCCCGGATGCAATGTCTGACGACTCAGAAAATCCGCTTCCCAATTTTCCACTCCTGGGATGTGGATAGCAGACAGGTGGCAGGAGTGAGACTCCGCCCATAGAATGATTTTGGTCACTTCTTCCATCGCCAGGGAACTCCTTGTTCCCCCCTGATGGTTGATGTACGCAACAGTTGTCATGTTGTCTGATTGAAACCATATGAACTTGGCCCTCGCTAGCTGAGGCCAAGCCTTGAGAGCATTGAATATCGCTCTCAGTTCCAGAATATTTATCGGTAGAAGAGATTCTTCCCGAGACCAAAGACCCTGAGCTTTCAGGGATCCCCAGACCGCGCCCCAGCCCATCAGACTGGCGTCGGTCGTGACAATGACCCACTCTGGTCTGCGGAATGTCATCCCTCGTGACAGGTTGTCCAGGGACAGCCACCAACGGAGTGAGTCTCTGGTCCTCTGATTTACTTGTATCTTCGGAGACAAGTCTGTATAGTCCCCATTCCACTGACTGAGCATGCACAGTTGTAATGGTCTTAGATGAATGCGTGCAAAAGGAACTATGTCCATTGCCGCTACCATCAACCCGATCACTTCCATGCACTGAGCTATGGAAGGAAGAGGAACGGAATGAAGTATCCGACAAGAGTCTAGAAGTTTTGTTTTTCTGGCCTCTGTCAGAAAAATCCTCATTTCTAAGGAGTCTATTATTGTTCCCAAGAAGGGAACCCTTGTTGACAGAGATAGAGAACTCTTTTCCACGTTCACTTTCCATCCGTGAGATCTGAGAAAGGCCAGGACAATGTCCGTGTGAGCCTTTGCTTGAGGAAGGGACGACGCTTGAATCAGAATGTCGTCCAAGTAAGGTACTACAGCAATGCCCCTTGGTCTTAGCACAGCTAGAAGGGACCCTAGTACCTTTGTGAAAATCCTTGGAGCAGTGGCTAATCCGAAAGGAAGCGCCACGAACTGGTAATGTTTGTCCAGGAATGCGAACCTCGGGAACCGATGATGTTCCTTGTGGATAGGAATATGTAGATACGCATCCTTTAAATCCACCGTGGTCATGAATTGACCTTCCTGGATGGAAGGAAGAATAGTTCGAATGGTTTCCATCTTGAACGATGGAACCTTGAGAAACTTGTTTAAGATCTTGAGATCTAAGATTGGTCTGAACGTTCCCTCTTTTTTGGGAACTATAAACAGATTGGAGTAGAACCCCATCCCTTGTTCTCTTAATGGAATGGGATGAATCACTCCCATTTTTAACGGAACCGGAGCCGTTTTGAACTTTAACCCCTTTACAGTCCCTGGTATCTGCTTTGCTGAAACCCAACCAAGCCCCAAGGGGAATACGATACCAAATGACGCCTTCAGAAAGTCTTTTCTAAGTATCAGAGCTCCTCTCACATGCGACTGCATGCCATGCCTCTCAAAAACAAGTGCGCAACACCGGCGCGAAAATGAGGCTCTGCCTATGCTTTGGGAAAGCCCCTAAAGAATAAGGAGTCTAAAACAGTGCCTGCCGATATTATTATATCAAAATACCCAGATAAAATGATTCCTCAAGGCTAAATATGTGTTAATAATCAATCGATTTAGCCCAAAAAAAGTCTACAGTCTTAATAAGCCCTTTTTGAAGCCCTTATTTACAATCGTAATAAACATGGCTTACCGGATCCCAGAGGGAAAATGACAGCTTCCAGCATTACATCGTCTTGTTAGAATGTGTCATACCTCAAGCAGCAAGAGACTGCTCACTGTTCCCCCAACTGAAGTTAATTGCTCTCAACAGTCCTGTGTGGAACAGCCATGGATTTTAGTGACGGTTGCTAAAATCATTTTCCTCATACAAACAGAAATCTTCATCTCTTTTCTGTTTCTGAGTAAATAGTACATACCAGCACTATTTCAAAATAACAAACTCTTGATTGAATAATAAAAACTACAGTTAAACACTAAAAAACTCTAAGCCATCTCCGTGGAGATGTTGCCTGTACAACGGCAAAGAGAATGACTGGGGTAGGCGGAGCCTAGGAGGGATCATGTGACCAGCTTTGCTGGGCTCTTTGCCATTTCCTGTTGGGGAAGAGAATATCCCACAAGTAAGGATGACGCCGTGGACCGGACACACCTATGTTGGAGAAATAAGGAATTGGAATAATTGTGCTTTATACAAAATCATAACCACCACAAAAAAAAAAAGGGCGGGCCTCATGGACTCTTGCTAATATGAAAGAAATGAATTTATCAGGTAAGTTCTTACATAAATTATGTTTTCTTTCATGTAATTAGCAAGAGTCCATGAGCTAGTGACGTATGGGATAATGACTACCCAAGAAGTGGATCTTTCCACACAAGAGTCACTAGAGAGGGAGGGATAAAATAAAGACAGCCAATTCCTGCTGAAAATAATCCACACCCAAAATAAAGTTTAACGAAAAACATAAGCAGAAGATTCAAACTGAAACCGCTGCCTGAAGTACTTTTCTACCAAAAACTGCTTCAGAAGAAGAAAATACATCAAAATGGTAGAATTTAGTAAAAGTATGCAAAGAGGACCAAGTTGCTGCTTTGCAGATCTGGTCAACCGAAGCTTCATTCCTAAACGCCCAGGAAGTAGAAACTGACCTAGTAGAATGAGCTGTAATTCTTTGAGGCGGAGTTTTAACCGACTCAACATAGGCAAGATGAATTAAAGATTTCAACCAAGATGCCAAAGAAATGGCAGAAGCTTTCTGGCCTTTTCTAGAACCGGAAAAGATAACAAATAGACTAGAAGTCTTACGAAAAGATTTCGTAGCTTCAACATAATATTTCAAAGCTCTAACAACATCCAAAGAATGCAACGATTTCTCCTTAGAATTCTTAGGATTAGGACATAATGAAGGAACCACAATTTCTCTACTAATGTTGTTGGAATTCACAACTTTAGGTAAAAATTCAAAAGAAGTTCGCAACACCGCCTTATCCTGATGAAAAATCAGAAAAGGAGACTCACAAGAAAGAGCAGATAATTCAGAAACTCTTCTGGCAGAAGAGATGGCCAAAAGGAACAAAACTTTCCAAGAAAGTAATTTAATGTCCAATGAATGCATAGGTTCAAACGGAGGAGCTTGAAGAGCTCCCAGAACCAAATTCAAACTCCAAGAAATTGACTTAATGACAGGTTTTATACGAACCAAAGCTTGTACAAAACAATGAATATCAGGAAGAATAGCAATCTTTCTGTGAAAAAGAACAGAAAGAGCAGAGATTTGTCCTTTCAAAGAACTTGCGGACAAACCCTTATCTAAACCATCCTGAAGGAACTGTAAAATTCTCGGTATTCTAAAAGAATGCCAGGAAAAATGATGAGAAAGACACCAAGAAATATAAGTCTTCCAGACTCTATAATATATCTCTCGAGATACAGATTTACGAGCCTGTAACATAGTATTAATCACAGAGTCAGAGAAACCTCTTTGACCAAGAATCAAGCGTTCAATCTCCATACCTTTAAATTTAAGGATTTCAGATCCTGATGGAAAAAAGGACCTTGTGACAGAAGGTCTGGTCTTAACGGAAGAGTCCACGGTTGGCAAGAGGCCATCCGGACAAGATCCGCATACCAAAACCTGTGAGGCCATGCCGGAGCTACCAGCAGAACAAACGAGCATTCCTTCAGAATCTTGGAGATTACTCTTGGAAGAAGAACTAGAGGCGGAAAGACATAGGCAGGATGATACTTCCAAGGAAGTGATAATGCATCCACTGCCTCCGCCTGAGGATCCCGGGATCTGGACAGATACCTGGGAAGTTTCTTGTTTAGATGGGACGCCATCAGATCTATTTCTGGAAGTTCCCACATTTGAACAATCTGAAGAAATACCTCTGGGTGAAGAGACCATTCGCCCGGATGCAACGTTTGGCGACTGAGATAATCCGCTTCACAATTGTCTACACCTGGGATATGAACCGCAGAGATTAGACAGGAGCTGGATTCCGCCCAAACCAAAATTCGAGATACTTCTTTCATAGCCAGAGGACTGTGAGTCCCTCCTTGATGATTGATGTATGCCACAGTTGTGACATTGTCTGTCTGAAAACAAATGAACGATTCTCTCTTCAGAAGAGGCCAAAACTGAAGAGCTCTGAAAATTGCACGGAGTTCCAAAATATTGATCGGTAATCTCACCTCCTGAGATTCCCAAACTCCTTGTGCCGTCAGAGATCCCCACACAGCTCCCCAACCTGTGAGACTTGCATCTGTTGAAATTACAGTCCAGGTCGGAAGCACAAAAGAAGCCCCCTGAATTAAACGATGGTGATCTGTCCACCATGTTAGAGAGTGTCGAACAATCGGTTTTAAAGATATTAATTGAGATATCTTCGTGTAATCCTTGCACCATTGCTTCAGCATACAGAGCTGAAGAGGTCGCATGTGAAAACGAGCAAAGGGGATCGCGTCCGATGCAGCAGTCATAAGACCTAGAATTTCCATGCATAAGGCTACCGAAGGGAATGATTGTGACTGAAGGTTTCGACAAGCTGTAATCAACTTTAGACGTCTCTTGTCTGTTAAAGACAGAGTCATGGACACTGAATCCATCTGGAAACCCAGAAAGGTTACCCTTGTCTGAGGAATCAAAGAACTTTTTGGTAAATTGATCCTCCAACCATGATCTTGAAGAAACAACACAAGTCGATTCGTATGAGATTCTGCTAAATGTAAAGACTGAGCAAGTACCAAGATATCGTCCAAATAAGGAAATACCACAATACCCTGTTCTCTGATTACAGACAGCAGGGCACTGAGAACCTTTGTAAAAATTCTTGGAGCTGTAGCTAGGCCAAACGGCAGAGCCACAAACTGGTAATGCTTGTCCAGAAACGAGAATCTCAGGAACTGATAATGATCTGGATGAATCGGAATATGCAGATATGCATCCTGTAAATCTATTGTGGACATAAAATTCCCTTGCTGAACAAAAGGTAAGATAGTCCTTACAGTTACCATCTTGAACGTTGGTATCCTTACATAACGATTCAATATTTTTAGATCCAGAACTGGTCTGAAAGAATTCTCCTTCTTTGGTACAATGAAGAGATTTGAATAAAACCCCATCCCCTGTTCCGGAACTGGAACTGGCATAATTACTCCAGTCAACTCTAGATCTGAAACACATTTCAGAAATGCTTGAGCTTTTACTGGATTTACTGGGACACGGGAAAGAAAAAATCTCTTTGCAGGAGGTCTCAACTTGAAACCAATTCTGTACCCTTCTGAAACAATGCTCTGAATCCAAAGATTGTGAACAGAATTGATCCAAATTTCCTTGAAAAAACGTAACCTGCCCCCTACCAGCTGAGCTGGAATGAGGGCCGCACCTTCATGTGGACTTAGAAGCAGGCTTTGCCTTTCTAGCTGGCTTGGATTTATTCCAGACTGGAGATGGTCTCCAAACTGAAACTGCTCCTGAGGATGAAGGATCAGGCTTTTGTTCTTTGTTGAAACGAAAGGAACGAAAACGATTATTAGCCCTGTTTTTACCTTTAGATTTTTTATCCTGTGGTAAAAAAGTTCCTTTCCCACCAGTAACAGTTGAAATAATGGAATCCAACTGAGAACCAAATAATTTGTTACCCTGGAAAGAAATGGAAAGTAAAGTTGATTTAGAAGCCATATCAGCATTCCAAGTTTTAAGCCATAAAGCTCTTCTAGCTAAAATAGCTAGAGACATAAACCTGACATCAACTCTGATAATATCAAAAATGGCATCACAGATAAAATTATTAGCATGCTGTAGAAGAATAATAATATCATGAGAATCACGATGTGTTACTTGTTGCGCTAAAGTTTCCAACCAAAAAGTTGAAGCTGCAGCAACATCAGCCAAAGATATAGCAGGTCTAAGAAGATTACCTGAACACAGATAAGCTTTTCTTAGAAAGGACTCAATTTTCCTATCTAGAGGATCCTTAAACGAAGTACCATCTGACGTAGGAATAGTAGTACGTTTAGCAAGGGTAGAAATAGCCCCATCAACTTTAGGGATCTTGTCCCAAAATTCTAATCTGTCAGACGGCACAGGATATAATTGCTTAAAACGTTTAGAAGGAGTAAATGAATTACCCAAATTATCCCATTCTTTGGAAATTACTGCAGAAATAGCATCAGGGACAGCAAAAACTTCTGGAATAACTACAGGAGATTTAAAAACCTTATTTAAACGTTTAGATTTAGTATCAAGAGGACCAGAATCCTCTATTTCTAAAGCAATTAGGACTTCTTTAAGTAAAGAACGAATAAATTCCATTTTAAATAAATATGAAGATTTATCAGCATCAACCTCTGAGACAGAATCCTCTGAACCAGAGGAATCATCAGAATCAGAATGATGATGTTCAGTTAAAAATTCATCTGTAGGGAGAGAAGTTTTAAAAGATTTTTTACGTTTACTAGAAGGAGAAATAACAGACATAGCCTTCTTTATGGATTCAGAAACAAAATCTCTTATATTATCAGGAACATTCTGCACCTTAGATGTTGAAGGAACTGCAACAGGCAATGGTACTTTACTAAAGGAAATATTATCTGCTTTAACAAGTTTGTCATGACAATCAATACAAACAACAGCTGGAGGAATAGCTACCAAAAGTTTACAGCAGATACACTTAGCTTTGGTAGATTCAGCACTTGACAGCGATTTTCCTGTAGTATCTTCTGACTCAGATGCAACGTGAGACATCTTGCAATATGTAAGAGAAAAAACAACATATATATAAAGCAAAATTGATCAAATTCCTTAAATGACAGTTTCAGGAATGGGAAAAAATGCCAAAGAACAAGCTTCTAGCAACCAGAAGCAATAAAAAATGAGACTTAAATAATGTGGAGACAAAAGTGACGCCCATATTTTTTCGCGCCAAATAAGACGCCCACATTATTTGGCGCCTAAATGCTTTTTTGGCGCCAAAAATGACGCCACATCCGGAACGCCGACATTTTTGGCGCAAAATAACGTCAAAAAAATGACGCAACTTCCGGCGAGACGTATGACGCCGGAAACGGAAATATAATTTTTGCGCCAAAAAAGTCCGCGCCAAGAATGACGCAATAAAATGAAGCATTTTCAGCCCCCGCGAGCCTAACAGCCCACAGGGAAGAGTCAAATTGAAAAATGTTAAATTGAAATGCATTATCCCAAATATGAAACTGACTGTCTGAAAATAAGGAAAGTTGAACATTCTGAGTCAAGGCAAATAAATGTTTGAATACATATATTTAGAACTTTATAAACAAAGTGCCCAACCATAGCTAGGAGTGTCACAGAAAATAAGACTTACTTACCCCAGGACACTCATCTACATATAGTAGATAGCCAAACCAGTACTGAAACGAGAATCAGCAGAGGTAATGGTATATATAAGAGTATATCGTCGATCTGAAAAGGGAGGTAAGAGATGAATCTCTACGACCGATAACAGAGAACCTATGAAATAGACCCCTTAGAAGGAGATCACTGCATTCAAATAGGCAATACTCTCCTCACATCCCTCTGACATTCACTGCACGCTGAGAGGAAAACCGGGCTCCAACTTGCTGCGGAGCGCATATCAACGTAGAATCTAGCACAAACTTACTTCACCACCTCCATCGGAGGCAAAGTTTGTAAAACTGAATTGTGGGTGTGGTGAGGGGTGTATTTATAGGCATTTTGAGGTTTGGGAAACTTTGCCCCTCCTGGTAGGAATGTATATCCCATACGTCACTAGCTCATGGACTCTTGCTAATTACATGAAAGAAACGTCAGTACTCGATGGTACTGCAAAATATTTATCCAACCTACACATTTTCTCTGGTATTGCAACTGTGTTACAATCATTCAGAGCCGCTAACACCTCCCCTAGTAATACACGGAGGTTTTCCAGCTTAAATTTAAAATTTGAAATATCTGAATCCAATCTGTTTGGATCAGAACCGTCAGCCGCAGAAAGAAGCTCTCCGTCCTCATGTTCTGCAAGTTGTGACGCAGTATCTGACATGGCCCTAGCATTATCAGCGCACTCTGTTCTCACCCCAGAGTGATCACGCTTGCCTCTTAGTTCTGGTAATTTAGCCAAAACTTCAGTCATAACAGTAGCCATATCCTGTAATGTTATTTGTAATGGCCGCCCAGATGTACTGGGCACCACAATATCACGCACCTCCCGAGCGGGAGATGCAGGTACTGACACG
>NC_069502.1:1157900085-1157955085 GCF_027579735.1 Bombina bombina
TGAACAATCTGAAGAAATACCTCTGGGTGAAGAGACCATTCGCCCGGATGCAACGTTTGGCGACTGAGATAATCCGATTCCCAATTGTCTATACCTGGGATATGAACCGCAGAGATTAGACAGGAGCTGGATTCCGCCCAAACCAAAATTCGAGATACTTCTTTCATAGCCAGAGGACTGTGAGTCCCTCCTTGATGATTGATGTATGCCACAGTTGTGACATTGTCTGTCTGAAAACAAATGAACGATTCTCTCTTCAGAAGAGGCCAAAACTGAAGAGCTCTGAAAATTGCACGGAGTTCCAAAATATTAATCGGTAATCTCACCTCCTGAGATTCCCAAACTCCTTGTGCCGTCAGAGATCCCCACACAGCTCCCCAACCCGTGAGACTTGCATCTGTTGAAATTACTGTCCAGGTCGGAAGCACAAAAGAAGCCCCCTGAATTAAACAATGGTGATCTGTCCACCATGTTAGAGAGTGTCGAACAATCGGTTTTAAAGATATTAATTGAGATATCTTCGTGTAATCCTTGCACCATTGATTCAGCATACAGAGCTGAAGAGGTCGCATGTGAAAACGAGCAAAGGGGATCGCGTCCGATGCAGCAGTCATAAGACCTAGAATTTCCATGCATAAGGCTACCGAAGGGAATGATTGTGACTGACGGTTTCGACAAGCTGCAATCAATTTTAGACGTCTCTTGTCTGTTAAAGACAGAGTCATGGACACTGAATCTATCTGGAAACCCAGAAAGGTTACCCTTGTCTGAGGAATCAAAGAACTTTTTGGTAAATTGATCCTCCAACCATGATCTTGAAGAAACAACACAAGTCGATTCGTATGAGATTCTGCTAAATGTAAAGACTGAGCAAGTACCAAGATATCGTCCAAATAAGGAAATACCACAATACCCTGTTCTCTGATTACAGACAGAAGGGCACCGAGAACCTTTGTAAAAATTCTTGGAGCTGTAGCTAGGCCAAACAGCAGAGCCACAAACTGGTAATGCTTGTCCAGAAAAGAGAATCTCAGGAACTGATAATTATCTGGATGAATCGGAATATGCAGATATGCATCCTGTAAATCTATTGTGGACATATAATTCCCTTGCTGAACAAAAGGCAAGATAGTCCTTACAGTTACCATCTTGAACGTTGGTATCCTTACATAACGATTCAATATTTTTAGATCCAGAACTGGTCTGAAGGAATTCTCCTTCTTTGGTACAATGAAGAGATTTGAATAAAACCCCATCCCCTGTTCCGGAACTGGAACTGGCATAATTACTCCAGTCAACTCTAGATCTGAAACACATTTCAGAAATGCTTGAGCTTTTACTGGATTTACTGGGACACGGGAAAGAAAAAATCTCTTTGCAGGAGGTCTCATCTTGAAACCAATTCTGTACCCTTCTGAAACAATGTTCTGAATCCAAAGATTGTGAACAGAATTGATCCAAATTTCCTTGAAAAAACGTAACCTGCCCCCTACCAGCTGAGCTGGAATGAGGGCCGCACCTTCATGTGGACTTAGAAGCAGGCTTTGCCTTTCTAGCTGGCTTGGATTTATTCCAGACTGGAGATGGTTTCCAAACTGAAACTGCTCCTGAGGATGAAGGATCAGGCTTTTGTTCTTTGTTGAAACGAAAGGAACGAAAACGATTATTAGCCCTGTTTTTACCCTTAGATTTTCTATCCTGTGGTAAAAAAGTTCCTTTCCCACCAGTAACAGTTGAAATAATGGAATCCAACTGAGAACCAAATAATTTGTTACCCTGGAAAGAAATAGAAAGTAAAGTTGATTTAGAAGCCATATCAGCATTCCAAGCTCTTCTAGCTAAAATAGCTAGAGACATAATCCTGACATCAACTCTGATAATATCAAAAATGGCATCACAGATAAAATTATTAGCATGCTGTAGAAGAATAATAATATCATGAGAATCATGATGTGTTACTTGTTGCGCTAAAGTTTCCAACCAAAAAGTTGAAGCTGCAGCAACATCAGCCAAAGATATAGCAGGTCTAAGAAGATTACCTGAACACAGATAAGCTTTTCTTAGAAAGGATTCAATTTTCCTATCTAAAGGATCCTTAAACAAAGTACCATCTGACGTAGGAATAGTAGTACGTTTAGCAAGGGTAGAAATAGCCCCATCAACTTTAGGGATTTTGTCCCAAAATTCTAATCTGTCAGACGGCACAGGATATAATTGCTTAAAACGTTTAGAAGGAGTAAATGAATTACCCAATTTATCACATTCTTTGGAAATTACTGCAGAAATAGCATTAGGAACAGGAAAAACTTCTGGAATAACCACAGGAGCTTTAAATACCTTATCCAAACGTTTAGAATTAGTATCAAGAGGACCAGAATCCTCTATTTCTAAAGCAATTAGTACTTCTTTAAGTAAAGAACGAATAAATTCCATTTTAAATAAATATGAAGATTTATCAGCATCAACCTCTGAGACAGAATCCTCTGAACCAGAAGAGTCATCAGAATCAGAATGATGATGTTCATTTAAAAATTCATCTGTAGGGAGAGAAGTTTTAAAAGATTTTTTACGTTTACTAGAAGGAGAAATAACAGACATAGCCTTCTTTATGGATTCAGAAACAAAATCTCTTATATTATCAGGAACATTCTGCACCTTAGATGTTGAAGGAACTGCAACAGGCAATGGTACTTTACTAAAGGAAATATTATCTGCTTTAACAAGTTTGTCATGACAATCAATACAAACAACAGCTGGAGAAATAGCTACCAAAAGTTTACAGCAGATACACTTAGCTTTGGTAGATCCAGCACTAGACAGCGATTTTCCTGTAGTATCTTCTGACTCAGATGCAACGTGAGACATCTTGCAATATGTAAGAGAAAAAACAACATATATATAAAGCAAAATTGATCAAATTCCTTAAATGACAGTTTCAGGAATGGGAAAAAATGCCAAAGAACAAGCTTCTAGCAACCAGAAGCAATGAAAAATGAAACTTAAATAATGTGGAGACAAAAGCGACGCCCATATTTTTCGCGCCAATAAGACGCCCACATTATTTGGCGCCTAAATGCTTTTTGGCGCCAAAATGACGCCACATCCGGAACGCCGACATTTTTGGCGCAAAATAACGTCAAAAAATGACGCAACTTCCGGCGACACGTATGACGCCGGAAACGGAAACGAATTTTTTGCGCCAAAAAAGTCTGCGCCAAGAATGACGCAATAAAATGAAGCATTTTCAGCCCCCGCGAGCCTAACAGCCCACAGGGAAGAGTCAAATTTTTGAAGGTAAGAAAAAATGATTAAATCAAATGCATTATCCCAAATATGAAACTGACTGTCTGAAAATAAGGAAAGTTGAACATTCTGAGTCAAGGCAAATAAATGTTTGAATACATATATTTAGAACTTTATAAACAAAGCGCCCAACCATAGCTTAGAGTGTCACAGAAAATAAGATTTACTTACCCCAGGACACTCATCTACATGTTTGTAGAAAGCCAAACCAGTACTGAAACGAGAATCAGCAGAGGTAATGGTATATATAAGAGTATATCGTCGATCTGAAAAGGGAGGTAAGAGATGAATCTCTACGACCGATAACAGAGAACCTATGAAATAGACCCCGTAGAAGGAGATCACTGTATTCAAATAGGCAATACTCTCCTCACATCCCTCTGACATTCACTGCACGCTGAGAGGAAAACCGGGCTCCAACTTGCTGCGGAGCGCATATCAACGTAGAATCTAGCACAAACTTACTTCACCACCTCCATCGGAGGCAAAGTTTGTAAAACTGAATTGTGGGTGTGGTGAGGGGTGTATTTAGAGGCATTTTGA
Source organism: Bombina bombina (assembly GCF_027579735.1). Taxonomy (NCBI): domain Eukaryota; kingdom Metazoa; phylum Chordata; class Amphibia; order Anura; family Bombinatoridae; genus Bombina; species Bombina bombina. The sequence continues at coordinate 1,157,903,932 of NC_069502.1, forward strand.
GGTTTGGGAAACTTTGCCCCTCCTGGTAGGAATGTATATCCCATACGTCACTAGCTCATGGACTCTTGCTAATTACATGAAAGAAATACATATATATATATATATATATATATATACATATATATACACACACATATATATATATATATATATATATATACATATACAAATATACACACAAATATACATACACATACATATATACACACATTATATATAAATACACACAGTCACATCACACATACAGTACTGTGCAAAAGTTTTAGGCAGGTGTGAATAAAATGCTCTAAAGATTTCTTTCAAAAATAGAAATGTTAGGTTATTTTATTATCACAAATCAAATTAATATTTCATGTGACCACCATTTATCTTCAAACAGCATCAATTCTTTTAGCCATTGGTGCAAAGTAAGGAATTTTGTAGGCATAGTGTCAGGTGCATGATTAAACAATTATACCAAACAGGTACAACAGACCATAAATGCAATATGTAGGTTGGAACACAATTAAAAGAAACAGCTGCACAGAAGGAATAAAACTGGACGAGGAACAGCCAAACTCTGCTACCAAGGTGAGGTTGCTGAAGACTGTTTAAAAAGGCATACACCACGGCAAGACACAAGGTAGTTATACTTTATCAGCAAGGTCTCTACTAGGCAGAAATTTAAAGGTGTTTCCAGATGTGCTGTCCAAGTTTTGCTGATGAAGCATAAAGAAATGGCAACATTGTCACCGTAAGTCAGCTAAGAAAACAGTGCAGCGAATGAGACATCATGCTTACTTCCCTTCACATTTGGGAAATGTCTAGCAGTGCCATCAGCACAAAAAAACACACAGTGGGACCTTGGTACACCCATCTACTATCTAGAGAAGTCTAGTCTGAAGTTGTCTTTATGGAAGACTTGCAGCCAAAAAGCCACACAAGGCCAAGCAACTCAACTATGCACAAAAACACATGAACAGGGGTGCAGAAAAAACATTCTTACTTTACAGCATTTTTTCACACCTGTGCCCACTCAATGTTAAAGATAGGAAAAAGACAATTATTTTTTTACTCTTCTGGGGCTAGTGGACTAGTGAAAATGTCAAGCCCTGTATAATATATAGCTATATCATATATACTGACACACAAAGAGGAGTGCACAATAAAGTAAGCATACGCCTATAGAGGGGAGTTCAACACTATAAAAGTTAGCGTGTAGCAAACTAGATATGAAAATGCAATAGGAACATATTAGGTGCCAGGGTCTCTGACCTAGCCCCAGAAATAGGCATCTAAATGTTTTTAAGTGGATCCCAAATCACAGAATCACTGTATCACTGTATCTTAATGCAAACCAAAATGCCTATCCCCTCCAGACCTATTCTAGAAGACAGGAACTCCAGAAGATAATAAAAAAAAATCAAGTAATTTTCCAAAACTGAACCATTCTCTGTTAATGTCACAACCTCTGTTGGGATAGGCAGTTTAACAAAGACCAAGTGATCCTTTGTCTAAAAAAAAAAATTCCAATAGCAGATTCCAAGTTCCAGGTGAGTGAAGTTAAAGGGACAGTCTACACCAGACTTTGTATTGTTTTAAAAAATAGATAATTCATTTATCACCCATTCCCTAGTTTTGCACAACCAACAGTTATAGAAATACACTTTTTACCTCTCTGATTACTTTGTATCTAAGCCTCTGCAAACTGCCCTCTTATTTCAGTTCTTTTGACAGACTTGCATTTTAGCCAATCAATGCTGGCTCATAGGAACTCCATGTGCGTGAGCAAAGTGTTATCTATATGACACACATGAACTAACACCCTCTAGTGGTGAAAAACTGTCAAAATGCCCTGAGAGAAGAGGCGGCGTTCAAGGGCTTAGAAATTAGCATATTAGCCTCCTAGGTTTAGCTTTCAACTAAGAATACCAAGAGAACAAAGCAAAATTGGTAAATATTTTTAAAAAAATGACATGCGCTATCTGAATCATGAAAGTTTATGTTGGACTAGACTGTCACTTTAAATACAAGTAACCTCAGAAAAGGCTATTGTCCGGAGGAACCAAAGCAGCAAATCACTAGAGATTCCAGTCAGTAACATGTAAAGTCTATTTAGATTATGATCCCAGCATATTCAGTCATCAGCTCTTCCAGCAAATATTTTGAGTTGAAGTTCAACTGTTCTCAAGTTGCGCCGTTCCAGCATTCACTGGGGAATACAGATGTGAAAATGACTGACAACATAATACATCAAGGAGGAGGCATTGTACCCTCTAATTAAATATACTAGGTAGGAGATCATCTAGTATTGACAGGGATACAAGTCCCCTCATTGTAAAGAAGTGAACAGCCAAAATAGTCTCCTGGCGCTTTTTACTTACAGGTGTTTAGTTCCCTAAATTGTTCTTTGCATAAATGTTTTGTAGTTTATCCATTTATATAGCACATCTGGGTGTGTTTTAGTAACAATGTATAGTTTTGCTTATTTTTTTTTATAACATTGTGCTGATTTTCAGACTCCTAACCAAGCCCCACAGTGTCAGATGTATACACACGTTTACAGACTACTGGCGGCTCCTGTTTATGTTGTTATCTGTCTTTTCATATGCAGGGAATTGGGGGAAGGGGAGTATCTGCTCTTCTTGTTTTTCCAGCCTTTTTTACTGGGTGTCCCAGTCAACCTCATCAACAGATCTAAACTGTGAGCTTCTAAGTAAGTTTTTAAAAGGTCTATACTGGATTTTAAGATTAGTATCTGTGCATATTCTTCTTTATAGCAGGGTCTATTACATGCAGTTTTATAAAAATTGATGTGCACTGTCCCTTTAAGAAAGTAAGTGCAAGAGGCTACCTATTGTTCACTCTGTCTGATTGTGTCTAAGGGCAGGGCCCTCTTCACCTTTTGTGTACGTTTGATAGACATTGTCAGCCTCATGTGTTGTAGCTCTGCACAAAATGCTAATGATTTATAAATAATAGATAAGAGTCAGGTGATAAGGTTTATTATAATGAAAGAAACTCATTCAACTGTATATTTGGTGCCTAACGGAATTATGTTACCATCTGTTGATTTATATGCTTTTAGCTCTTCCCCCCCAAACATGTGACAGTGACTGGTATTACTTCTGGAACTATCAGTAACATACATTTCAAATACATAATACTTTAAAATTTATGGAGGGGGTAAAATTGATCAGATCATCAAAATCTCCTCTAAGCTAAAGGGAGAAAGAACTAGGAAAGGCCACTTAGGACCTGGGACTTATGTCCTGATTCTCTAAAGCTCTCTGGTCTGGTGAGCTTACTTAAAGGGACAGTCCACACAAAAATTGTTATTGTTTAAAAAGATAGATAATGCCTTTACTACCCATTCCCCAGCTTTGCACAACCAACATGGTTAGATGAATATACTTTATAACATTTAAACCACTAAATTTCTGCCTGTTTCAAAGGCTCTATTGACAGCCTCTTAATCACATGCTTTTGTATGTGCTTTTCACAAAAGGAGACTGCTAGTTCATGTGGGCCATATAGACAACAATGTGTTCACACCAGAGAAGTTATTTAAGGTTTACCACAACACAATACTAAATGCAAGTTAATAGATAATAGAGTCATGTGATCAGGGGGCTGACAGAAGAGGCTTAGATACAAGATAATCAGAGAGGTAAAAAGGATATTAATATAACCGTTGGTTATGCAAAACTAGGGAATGGGTAATAAAGGGATTATCTATCTTTTAAAACAATAACAATTCTATTGTAGACTGTCCCTTTAAGATGACTCATCAGGTTCCGTTAAAGAATTTTAGAACAGAAAATTTTAACATGAAAGCTGCTTATCTTGCCATTTGCCAAGTGTAGTTCTGGGAAGGAAAAACGTCTACATTACAATATAGTATGCAATAGAACATGTTAACACATTTATAACATTTCTCAATGCATGCGCGTGGTAAACCACTAGTGATATCTAAAGACAATACGTTCAGTAACAGTTTCATGCTTAACAATCAACAACCTTTAAAACTTGCATTGGGCTGTATGCGAACCATATGCTTTTATATAATGTAACATTTTACACACAGAAATGGTTATAAAATCCAAGACAGTTGCAGAGACACAAAAGTAGCAGATCCCAAATAAACAGATGACAAAAATGATGCAGCTATAAAGTATGAGGTAGAAACAAAGCAATCATTTATATTTTCAGCAGTTTACATTTTAAAGGGACACTAAACCTAATTTTTTTTTTCTTTCATGATTCAGCTAGAACATGTAATTTTAAGCAACTTTCTAGTTTACTCCTATTAACAAATTTTCTTAGTCCTCTTGCTATCTTTATTTGAAAAAGCAGAAATGTAAGGTTTTGGTTCAGCACCTGGGTAGCATTTGCCAATTGGTGACTGCATTTAGTCACCAATCAGCAAGCCCTACCCAGGTTCTGAACCAAAAACGAGCCAGCTCGTAAACTTTTATTCCTGCTTTTTCAAATAAAGATAGCAACAGAATGAAGAAATATTCAAAATAGGAGTAAGTTAAAACGTTGCTGCTCTATCTGAATTGTGAAAGAAAAAAAAATGGATTCAGTGTCCCTTTAAACTAAGCACATCACTACTGGTGCTAAGAAATAAGAGGGAGCTTTTACCTGGTGGTCTTGAATTTTCCTGCCTACTACCCTGAATGTGTTGTTGCCCGTATGATGATAAATATGGACTCTGCTAAATCCTGTTGATCCTCCGGCCGGTATCCATTTTTTGTTGGCATCATCATAAACCATTACAGCAGCCCGTGCTTGGCAAATGCTCTGTTCACTACAAGGGAGGACATATAAAATGTTAGTCCAACAAATGCATTAGAAACTTGGAGCAATTCTTTAAAAGGGGACATAATTTAACATTTTATATTACAATCTCAATGTGTTTCATGTGCAGTAAAACAACTAATTTGTAATATACTTTTTGGGTTATTAGTCATATCTATATACAAAAACCACTATAAAGAGCCTAAAAATATGTCTGGCTCCTAACTCAACTCCATCACCTCAGAGGTGGCAAGGTCAATCACTCTGACACATGCTCTTTCTGGGTGATTGACATGCCGTGCTCTTGTGCAACTGGTTGCACAGGAGCATGGGGCAGCAAGAGGATTCTTGTGCAATGTTAAATTTTGCATCCGATGCAGCATAGCAAATGGCGACTGCATATAGGTTCGCTACTTGCAAACCTGTCCACCTGCAAGGATGATACATTTTACACCAAGTATATTTATATTTCACCCTCTTGTCTGTTTTCTTATATGACTAGCAGAATATATAATTAAAAAGGGATAGCATGTCATTTTAAGACCCGTTTAAATTCACTTCTATTTTCAAATGTGCTTTGTTCTCTTAGTATCCCTTGTTAAAAAATGAATACGTACATATCCTACACTAGTGGGAGCTGCTGCTAATTGGTGCCTGTACACATTTGTCACTTGTGATTGGCTAAATAGATATTTTCAGCTTCCTGTCAGAAGTGCAATGCTGTCCCTTCAGCAATGGATAACAAGAGAATTAAGAAAATTTGATAATAGAATTAAATTGGAAAGTTGTTTAAAATTGTATGCTCTATCTGAATCATAAAAGAAAATTTTGAGGTTTACTATCCATTTAAACAATAATAAAAAAAAAACACTATCAAAGTGCATCAAATGAGTAACAGGGTCTAATTTTTTATAAACTAGATTTAGATGGTATGAATAGGGATATATATATTAAACCCATTTTGCACGATGTAAAATATAATATATTTTGTAAGCTGTATTGTATATCCTTTTATTTTACTGTAATGTATTGCATTATTAAGAAATAATACATAATCAACATGATTTAGGTCAATGTGTCCAAAGTGTTGTAGGTTGTTATCCTTGGAATTTGAAGAAGACTTATTGACCGAAATGCTGCTGATGTTTTTGTGTTTAATTTTTTATAGCTAATTTTTGCATATCTTTTTGTAAGATAAATTATGACAAACATTTGCTAATGCCACTTAACAGCCAGTAAAATTGCACATTTTTTTAACGAGCTAGAATATGGGACAGACCTAAAAGGTTAACTAATCCCACTGCCTGAATATTCAGGGCATCTCAGATCACCCCGAAATTATGTATAAATGAATACAGGTACTCTTCTTAAAATTGTTGGTAAACAGGGTCGACAAATACAAGGGCCCCGCTAACTATAGCAACTAGAAATGACTGGCTGGACCCCAATAAATTCCACTCTCCCTTTAAAGGATTTAATGCTGTAGTTGTGAATTCAACTGCTAGATGTCACTAGAGCACTGTGCAGGAACATAGCAGCTTACTATGAGTGAGAGTGAGAGTGAGAGTGAGAGTGAGAGTGAAAGAGTGTGAGAGAGTGAAAGAGAAAGAGTGAAAGAGAAAGAGTGAGAGTGAAAGAGAAAGAGTGAGAGTGAAAGAGTGAGAGTGAGAGTGAAAGAGTGAGAGTGAAAGAGTGAGAGTGAGAGTGAAAGAAAGAGAGTGAAAGAGAAAGAAAGAGAGTGAAAGAGAAAGAAAGAGAGTGAAAGAGAAAGAAAGAGAGTGAAAGAGAAAGAAAGAGAGTGAAAGAGAAAGAAAGAGTGAAAGAGAAAGAAAGAGAGTGAAAGAGAAAGAAAGAGAGTGAAAGAGAAAGAAAGAGAGTGAAAGAGAAAGAAAGAGTGAAAGAGAAAGAAAGAGTGAAAGAGAAAGAAAGAGTGAAAGAGAAAGAAAGAGTGAAAGAGAAAGAAAGAGAGTGAAAGAGAGTGAAAGAGAGTGAAAGAGAGTGAAAGAGAGTGAAAGAGAGTGAAAGAGAGTGAAAGAGAGTGAAAGAGAGTGAAAGAGAGTGAAAGAGAGTGAAAGAGAGTGAAAGAGAGTGAAAGAGAGTGAAAGAGAAAGAAAGAGAAAGAAAGAGACAATTCCATGTTAATTCATTTATTTTTCATTACTTTATTATGTGTCATTATAGTGACTAAGTTTTTAGTATGGGCATACTTTCCAGTGTGTAAACACTTTGATTTCTTTCCCCTTTACTTGAAAACTGAAAAAAAAAAAAATGCAAATGTGAATGTGGCCACTAGATGGAGATACATCATCACAAGAAGTTGTAAAGGGTTTTTGAATCATATGGATGAGAGACACTCTGGTAATATTTCCAATACTTGTTGATATAGATATAGTGAGACTGGATCCTTCCTAGGTCTCGCAGCTATGAAATACAAATGCAGGTTTTATTGCGTTATATAATGTGTGTGTGTGCAATAAATAAATATATTCACACACATTTGTACGTGTGGAGAAGAAGGGGGCGCATCAAATTTGCTTATTGCATTTCATACCTAGTTTACTACACACTAACCAAGATCAGTGACATTTCTGGCTTTTGACAGCTGTACCTTGCAGTTTGCATTAGTTAGCACAGTAGAAGGCAGAAAAAAAGTTACTTTTAAACTGAAGGGGAAAAAAAGTAACATATAAAAAAAACACAGGAAAAATAAAAAAAATGCAGCCACTGCACTGCAAAAATAAATGTACAGCACACGCTAAACTGAAGAGCACGTCTGAAGGGTAAAAATAAGAGAATAGCTTTGAAGAGCGCTGCAGGTGAAAAACATAAGCCAGTAAATATAAATAGGAAGAAAACAAATTATACTGGTGTCCTTTCAATTTAAATGTATAGGGACATGATACCCAACTGTTAAAGCACTTGAAAGTGATGTAGCATATCTGTAAAAAGCAGACTAGAAAATAACACAAATATCTATGTAAAAAAGAATTATATTTTACCTCAACAATTCCTAAGCCGCATTCAACTGTAAAGCAGCCAATCAAGATGCCAGTCCTGGGACTCAAAAGGAAGCGTGCATCTGGCATGTGCAGGCACAATAATGTTATTTTCTCCTTCAGTTTAAAGGGACAGTCTACTCCAGATTTTTTATCGTTTAAAAATATAGATAATCCATTTATTACCCATTCCCCAGTTTTGCAAAAAATGCTGACTCCTAGGTAACTCCACGGGGGTGAGCACATAATCTGAATGAGACACTGTCAAAATGCCCTGAGATAAGAGGCGGCCTTCAAGGACTTAGAAATTAGTATATGAGCTTACCTAGGTTTGGCGTTCAAAAAAAGAATACCAAAGAACAAAGCAAAATTTGATGAAAAAAGTAAATTGGAAAGTTGTTTAAAATTGCATGCCCTATCTGAATCATGAGTTTAATTTTGACTAGACTGTCCCTTCAAGAGATTTCATTGAAATCTTTTGAGATTTCATAGTAAATTTCCTTAATCACCGTAAAGTGTAACATCAGCACTGATAAAGCTGATTACCTGTGAGTTTTTTTTTTTACCCCTTTCCAACATGCAGCTGACAGTAGCAGAAGTATAACTGTTCACACTTACTGAAGCTGAAGACATTTTTAAGTAAAAGTCTTCCATTTTTACATTTCATTATTGTAAAAACATAATTTATACTTACCTGATAAATTCCTTTCTTTCCTGGCATGGAGAGTCCACAAATCCATTCAATTACTAGTGGGAATTTAACTCCTGGCCACCAGGTAGAGGCAAAGAACACCCGAGCAAAGCTTTAAGTATCCTCCCATTACCCACAATCCCCAGTCATTCAGCCGAGGAATTATGGAAAGAGAAGACGACAGAGGGTATAGAGGTGTCTGAAGTTTAGAAAAATTACAAAAGCCTCCTTAAAAATAGGGGCGTGTCATGGACTCTCCATGCCAGGAAAGAAAGGAATTTATGAGGTAAGTATAAATTATGTTTTGTTTCCAATGGCATGGAGAGTCCACAAATCCATTCAATTACTAGTGGGAACCAATACCAAAGCTAGAGTCCACAGAATGGAAGGGAGGGATAAACAAGACAGGCGAACCTAAACAGAAGGCAACACCGCTTGAAGAACTTTCCTCCCAAAAGAAGCCTCAGCTGAGGCAAAAACATCAAATTTGGAAAATTTGTAAAAAGTATGCAATGATGACCAAGTGGCCGCCTTGCAAATCTGTTCCACATAAGCATCATTCTTAAAGGCCCAAGAGGAAGCGACAGCCCTAGTGGAGTGAGCCGTAATCTTCTCTGAAGGCTGCTGTCCAGCCGTTTCATAAGCCAATCAAATAACACTTCTCAACCAGAAAGAAGTGGTCTTCTGACCCCTCAGTTTACCTGAAAAGACAACAAAAATAGCAAAAGATTGACGAAAATCTTTTGCGGTCTGTAAATAGAACCTTAAAGCACGCACAAAATCCAGATTGTGCAATAACGTCTCTTTCTTAAAGGAAGGAGAAAATGAAGGAACAACAATGTCTTGGTTAATATTGCGTTCCAAGACCACCTTAGGTAGAAAACCTAGTACCGCCTTATCCGCAAGAAGAATAAGATAAGGAGAATCACACTGTAGAGCCGAAAGCTCTGAAACTCCGAAAAGATTCAACCAGAAAAAAAAAAAGAAAAAAGGTCCATAGACCTTAGGATAACAAATCTATGACATCACCTCAATATGAAGGATTTTAAACTTGTATTTCTATAATAAAACAAACAACATAGAAATAAATATATTATTGTCCCCAAAAACACTAAGACAACAAAGTATGATACTTGAAATCATACATCACAGACATAGCAAATATTACCTCAACATGAGGGAAATTAAAATATTGTATATTAGAGTCTTAAAAACAAAGAAATTGCTCATGATACATGAAACCATACACGTTGAACCAAGTCCCCATACGTAAAATGGATATAGATCTATATAGACAAAAAAAATCCCCTCAATATGAGGGAGATTAAGACATAAAGCCCCTGTATCATACAGAATAACATATACAAAGCATCATCTGTTATTCGTATACATGCTATGATTAAATAAAAATAGCGTATTTAGGGCACTTGGCTAAGTATGTTACATGCCACCCACAGTGAGAAAATCTAATATGAAAGAGATTGAATGTAGAATGAATACACATAAAATATTTAAATTGTGATTGAGCATTAACATGAACTTGCCAACAGATGGCAGAAAATACAATGAAAGTTCAGGAGAAAATCCTGACGAAACAAAAGAGCATTGTATATTCCCTCAAACCCTATTGCAATATTTTATTACATAAAGGGTGTTAAATATAAATGAGGACAAACTGATGTTAAATAGTCCTCAGCCCCCATCTCAATGTAGTCTCTATATAATAAACATCTCGGACATAAAGGCAAATATTTAAGTCAAAATCCACTTTAAAGATCTCTAAGTCAGAGCAGGGGGGGGGGGGGGGCAGAACACCACCTAGTCACATTACAGTAATAACATGTCCCACAAATACAGTACATAGAGTGGAAAAATAGTGTCTCAACGATAATTAAGAGACTTGGCAGGAACAGATATAAATTGCTTTATAAAAACGCCATGCTAATCTTATATGAAGGGCTAGGAGTGAATCAAACGTGCGTACACACCTCACAGCTCGTGGCGAGAAATTGATCGCTATTTCCAAAGAGGCGCCAATATGAGAAAAACATCATATACCTTTCTGCAGCCTGCAGATTGGAGGTGCCGCAGTTAAAATAAGGGGAGAATATGAAGGCTGTGTAGAGTACAAAACTTAACGGATTAGATGTAGTAAACGCTGATACGTCACAAAAAGGATCCCTCCTTCATATACTCAGGGAACCCTGCTTAAGTAACAGAGCGGTGCTAATGCATCTGCCAACAATGGCAAATGATTTAAAAGAGAAAGTGCATACTACACTGAGTATAAATATGTATAGTGCATACACCAACACACCAAATGTACACGGAGTGTGATATGTGTCTGGCTCGTAGTGGTCAACTGCGATCGCACATAGCCGAGGGAGGGGAAAACCCTGAAAAACATAAAAGGCCTGAGATAGAAAAGCATGCGAATAAGCGGCGCTACAGTCTCATAAAAATACCGGCATGTCTGTATAAAACATCCCTCTATGTGTACAATAATATCACGAAGGGCATAAAAAAACCTGTGACCGTGTATGGTTTCAAACCCGGTCTCAAGAAAAGATCCAAACACAGACTTAACCTTTTAAGAGCTAATATGCCATAAAACACTTCTCAGACCATATAGCCTTTAATAAAAAGGAGAACCTTATTACAAATAACCCCTTTTAAGCAGTAAGTGCCCAGACACTATTTCCCCTCAGTCCCTGGTCCACAAATATAATAGTAATTCCTTAAGTGCTGTATCCCTCTCACCTAGAAGGTAGAAGCACTTACCTGTGGATCTGCTGTAGGGCAGGTACAGCAAACAGGTGTGACAGAATCCTCACTGACATAGACCTGTAGATAAAGAAAAAACAGAGTAATCAACCCTGGTTTTCTATATAGGGCTAGCAAAAATGTTGGAAGGTAAATAAAGACCACCTCGTCGTCTTCCAACTGCTAAAAGCCACCATTAATCTTACTAAAGAGAATTACATGGAAACAGCATAACACCAATCCTTGCTTGCAGAAAATAGTACCTACTAAAGGATTAACAACTTGATTTCTTTAGACAGATCACCTACAATGTTACGCAAGCAAAGAATGACTGGGGATTGTGGGTAATGGGGGGATACTTAAAGCTTTGCTGGGGTGTACTTTGCCTCCACCTGGTGTCCAGGAGTTGAATTCCCACTAGTAATTGAATGGATTTGTGGACTCGCCATGCCATTGGAAAGAAAAGGTTAAATACATAGGAAACAAATACACTATTGGTACCAAGCTTAACAGATCTGGCAAGCCAAAGACAAGAGGTATTTATGAGTAGCCATCAATAACCAGCTAGCTCCCAACACTGCATTACTGCTCCGGAACCTACCTATGTAAGCGCAAAGAAACCCAAGAAAACAAAGTAAATTTAACAGAAACTGAAGTCTCTTAAAATTGCATGTTCCATCTAAACCATAAAAGTTTAATTTTGATTTTTTCCCATCCCTTTAACGTCTGTCTTTCATATGCTTCAAAGTACAGTGCCTTGAAACTGACAGTAGTGTATTTCTATGGATTTTCCAGATTTATAGGTCTAGTGTAACCTGTTAGCTGTCACATGTGCACAATAAACTGCTTATCACCAATGTAGGAAGTGTGACAAGTGAACAAAACACAAAGGCCTCTATTTAACAAGGTCTGACGGACCTGCTCCGACAGTGCGGATACGCTCTCCGTATTCAGCATTGCACTAGCAGCTCACAAGAGCTGCTGGTGCAAAGCCGCCCCCTGCAGACTTGCGGCCAATCGGCCTCCAGCAGGGGGTGTCAATCAAGACGATCGGGTTGAATTACGGTGATGTCTGTCCGCCTGCTCAGAGCAGGCGGACAGGTTATGGAGCAGCGGTCTTTAGATCGCAGCTTCATAACTGGTGTTTTTGGCGATTCTGAAGACTCGCCAGAAACACGGGCCGTCAGGCTCCTTTCGGAGCTTGATAGATAGGCCCCTTAGTCTGGCTCTCATGGCTTAAACCGCTATTGTCTACAGCATGGCTCGACAAACCCAGGCGCCAGAGCTACACTGGTGCCTTAAAATTAGTCCTTGGTTTGGTGCCCTTTAGACATCCCCCACTTAACCACTACTAACAGCCAGACAGAAAATTTAGCCTGGAGCGGCAGGGTCTTTTCTAGGCAACACATCTGGAAACTACAAGTCCCAGAATGGTGCTTAGCCAGTGAGGGACAAGTCCGATATTGTGGAAGAGTTTTGTTTGCAGTAGGTACGAGAGCCCCACAGATCCCACAGGCTAACTACGTCTGCTCAGCAAACTTTGGCTGCTTTCACAATCCTTGTTTCCCCCCTCCGTTCAGCCGCTTTGCATAAAGGTCACGGCTGGGGGGAAACAAGGATTGGTTCTTTTAAGAATCGTCATCCGTCAATCAATTAGACAAAATGGCGGGCGGGATAGTTGCGCTTATCGTCTGAGCACTAAAAAGGTAAACATTTTAGAAAATACAGAAATATAAAAACTTTGATGAATTAAACCTAGGCTCATTTTTCAAAGTCTATCGAATGCCATGGGCAGTTGCGTTAAGCTTACATTCACTTTAAAAGACCTCTGCAAAATGATCAGTTTCTCTGGTTCTACTATTTATAGATGTGTGTGAGTAAAATGAACATTTTGTTTTATTCTATAAATTACTGACAGCATTTCTCCCAAATTCAAAATAAAAATAGTCATGTTTCTATCAACGCCCCCTGACTCAACTCTCCCAATATACACAAAGGCATGGGAAAGGGACCTAGGCAGGGACATTGACGAGGACACATGGCTCAAGTCTTTTCAATTGACAAAGCGATCCTCCATCTCCACTAACGTTCAGGAAATTCATTTAAAACTCACTAGTAGATGGTATTTAACTCCAACAAGGCTACATAGATGTTATCAGACAGCCAGCCCAATGTGCTGGAGAGATTGTGGTGAACAGGGCACACTTTTACACATCTGGTGGGAGTGCCCAAAAATAAAAGACTATTGGGACAAAGTGCTTAACATTATGTCAGACAGACTGCAAATAACCATACCAAGCACGCCTGAGGCAACCCTCCTGTTTCACTTACCAGAAGTAAAAGCTCTACATACGCGAGCGTTGATGTTTATAATGCTCACAGGAGCCAAAAAATTAATACCTAGGAGATGGAAGTCAGGGATTGTCCCGTCACTCGAGGAGTGGAGCCACACGGTAGATGAGCCACTCACATTAGAGAGATTCCACTACTTTAAAATCAAACAAATAGAAATACATGAAATGATGCTGGCCACGTGGAGGGGCACTGGTCTCTGAGCAAAATAGACTTAGCAAAATCAAAAACACACTTCCCAACCTTCCCTTCCTACTCCCCCCCTCCCCACACATGAACCTTTCTACCCCCCCTCCTTTCTTTTTTTTTTCCACTTTAAGTTAGATAAGTTAATTAGTACCGATAAAGGAGGAGAGTATTGGAAAAGAAAAAATATAACAGGCTTGATATGCAAAGATATTTAATATACAATGTATGCATGCAGAAACAATATATGATCGGATATATCCTTAAATGATACATAGTTGGACACAATGGTTAAAACGCAAGCAAAGGATGTATGTAGAAATGTGTTTTTATTGTATGCACTTTTTTGATTTCAATAAAGCTTGTTTCAAAAAAAATCAAAAAATAAAAATAGTCATGTAGAGGATTTAACTGCAGAAAATGACAACTGGTCAAAATAATAAAAAAGATGCAATGTTTTCAGACCTCAAGTAATGCAAAGAAAACAAGTTCATATTCATTTCTAAACACAATACTAATGTTTTAACTTAGCAAGAGTTCAGAAATAAATATTTGGTGGAATAACCCTGAATTATAATCACTGCTTTCATGTGTCTTGGCATCCTCTTCACCAGTTTTTCACATTGCTGTTGGGTGACTTTATGCTACTCCTGGCGCAAAACATTCAAGTAGCTCCGCTTTGTTTGATGGCTTGTGACCATCTATCTTCCGCTTGATCACATTCCAGAGGTTTTTAATGGTTTCAGGTCTGGAGATTGTGCTGGCCATGACATGGTCTTGATCTAGTGGTCCTCTATCCAACACCTTGATTGATCTAGCTGTGTGGCATGGAGCATTGCCCTGTTGCAAAAACCAATCCTCAGAGTTGGGGGAACATTGTCAGAGCAGAAGGAAGCAAGTTTTTTCCAGGATAACCTTGTACGTGGGCTTGATTCATGCATCCTTCACAAAGATAAATCTGCTTGATTCCAGGTCATCTTCTCTGATGAATCCAATTTTCACCTCTGCCCAACACCTAGTCGTCTCCTGGTTAGACGGAGACCTGGACCCACTGTGAAATTTGGTGGAGGACCGGTGATTATCTAGGGGTGCTACAGCAAGGCTGGAATCGGCCAGATTTATCTTTGTGAAGGACGCATGAATTAAGCCATGTACAAGGTTATTCTGGAAGAACAAGAAAAAAAAACTTTCTTCCTTGCATTATTTGAGGTCTAAAAACACTGCATATTTGTCTGCTTCTGCAAAAGAACCAGAATTTATGTTTACCTGATAAATTTCTTTCTCCTACGGTGTATCCGGTCCACGGCTTCATCCTTACTTGTGGGATATTCTCAATCCCTACAGGAAGTGGCAAAGAGCACACAGCAGAGCTGTCCATATAGCTCCCCTCAGGCTCCGCCCCCCAGTCATTCAACCGACGGTTAGGAGAAAAAGGAGAACCATAGGGTGCAGTGGTGACTGTAGTTTATAAAAAATAAATTTAAACCTGACTAAAATGCCAGGGTGGGCCGTGGACCGGATACACCGTAGGAGAAAGAAATTTATCAGGTAAACATAAATTCTGTTTTCTCCTACATTGGTGTATCCGGTCCACGGCTTCATCCTTACTTGTGGGAACCAATACCAAAGCTTAAGGACACGGATGAAGGGAGGGAACAAGTCAGGTAACCTAAACGGAAGGCACCACTGCTTGTAAAACCTCTCCCCCAAAAATAGCCTCCGAAGAAGCAAAAGTATCGAATTTGTAAAATTTGGCGAATGTATGCAGTGAAGACCAAGTCGCTGCCTTACAAATCTGTTCAACAGAAGCCTCATTCTTGAAAGCCCATGTGGAAGCCACAGCTCTGGTGGAATGAGCTGTAATTCGTTCAGGAGGCTGCTGTCCAGCAGTCTCATAAGCCAATCTGATGATGCTTTTCAGCCAGGAGAGAGGTAGCAGTCGCTTTCTGACCTCTCCTCTTACCAGAATAGACAACAAACAAGGATGATGTTTGTCTGAAATCTTTAGTTGCATTTAAATAGAATTTTAAAGCACGAACCACATCAAGATTGTGTAACAGTCGTTCCTTCTTAGAAGCTGGATTAGGGCACAGAGAAGGGACAATGATTTCCTGGTTAATATTCTTATTAGAAACCACTTTTGGAAGAAAACCAGGTTTGGTACGCAAAACAACCTTATCTGCATGGAACACCAGATAAGGTGAATTACACTGCAAAGCAGACAATTCTGAAACTCTTCGAGCAGAAAAAATAGCTACCAAAAACAAAACTTTCCAAGATAATAACTTAATATCTATGGAATGTAAAGGTTCAAACGGAACCCCTTGAAGAACTGAAAGAACTAAATTTAGACTCCATGGAGGAGCCACTGATTTATAGACAGGCTTGATTCTAACTAGAGCCTTTGCAAACGCCTGAACGTCTGGTACTGCTGCCAGACGCTTGTGTAACAGGATAGACAGAGCAGATATCTGTCCCTTTAATGAACTAGCTGACAATCCTTTCTCCAATCCTTCTTGGAGAAAAGACAATATCCTCGGAATCCTAATCTTACTCCACGAGTAACCCTTGGATTCACACCAACAAATATATTTCCGCCATATCTTATGGTAAATTTTCCTGGTGACAGGCTTTCTCGCCTGGATCAGAGTATCTATAACTGATTCAGAGAACCCACGCTTAGCTAGAATTAAGCGTTCAATCTCCAAGCAGTCAGTTGCAGAGAAACTAGGTTTGGATGTGTGAATGGACCTTGGATTAGAAGGTCCTGTCTCAAAGGTAGCTTCCATGGTGGAACCAATGACATATTCACCAGGTCTGCATACCAAGTCCTGCGTGGCCACGCAGGAGCTATCAGAATTACCGAAGCCTTCTCCTGTTTGATCCTGGCTACTAGCCGGGGGAGAAGAGGAAACGGTGGAAAGACATAAGCTAGATTGAACGACCAAGGCGCCACTAAGGCATCTACCAATGTCGCCTTGGGATCCCTGGACCTGGACCCGTAACGTGGAACTTTGGAGTTCTGACGTGACGCCATCAGATCCAGATCTGGCAGGCCCCATAGTTGAATTAACTGGGCAAAAACCTCCGGGTGAAGTTCCCACTCCCCCGGATGGAAAGTCTGACGACTCAGATAATCCGCTTCCCAGTTGTCCACTCCTGGGGTGTGAATTGCTGAAACATGGCAGGAGTGATCCTCTGCCCATTTGATGATCTTGGATACCTCCCTCATCGCCAGGAACTCTTTGTTCCTCCCTGATGATTGATGTACGCTACAGTCGTCATGTTGTCCGACTGAAATCTGATGAATTTGGCCTCCGCTAGTTGAGGCCATGCCTGGAGAGCATTGAATATCGCTCTCAATTCCAAAATGTTTATCGGGAGAAGAGATTCTTCCCGAGACCATAGACCCTGAGCTTTCAGGGACTCCCAGACCGTACCCCAGCCTAAGAGACTGGCGTCGGTCGTGACAATGATCCACTCCGGTCTGCGGAAACTCATTCCCTGAGATAGGTGATCCTGAGACAACCACCAGAGGAGTGAGTCTCTGGTTTTCTGGTCCATTTGAATCTGGGGAGACAAATCTGCATAATCCCCATTCCACTGTTTGAGCATGCACAGTTGCAGTGGTCTTAAATGAATTTGAGCAAAGGGAACCACGTCCATTGCCGCAACCATGAGTCCTATTACCTCCATGCACTGAGCTACGGAGGGTTGAGGAATGGCATGAAGAACTCGACAAGTGTTCAAAAGTTTTAACTTCCTGACTTCCGTCAGAAAGATCTTCATTTCTACCGAGTCTATTATTGTTCCCAGGAAGGGAACCCTTGTGAACGGGGACAGAGAACTCTTTTCTATGTTCACCTTCCACCCGTGAGACCTTAGAAAGGCTAGAACAATGTCCGTATGAGCCTTTGCTTTGTGAAAGGACGACGCTTGTATTAAGATGTCGTCTAGGTAAGGTGCTACTGCAATGCCCCTTGGTCTTAGTACCGCTAGAAGGGACCCTAGCACCTTTGCGAAAATTCTGGGAGCAGTGGCCAATCCGAAGGGAAGGGCCACGAATTGGTAATGCTTGTCCAAAAAAGCGAACCTCAGGAACTGATGGTGATCTTTGTGGATAGGAATATGCAGGTACGCATCCTTTAAGTCCACGGTAGTCATATATTGACCCTCCTGGATCATTGGTAAAATTGTCCGAATGGTTTCCATTTTGAATGATGGAACTCTGAGGAATTTGTTTAGGATTTTTAAATCCAGGATTGGCCTGAAAGTTCCTTCCTTTTTGGGAACTACAAACAGGTTTGAGTAAAAACCCAGTCCTAGTTCTGCTGTTGGAACTGGGTGTATCACTCCCATTTTTAGAAGGTCTTCTACGCAACGTAAGAATGTCTGTCTCTTTATCTGGTCTAAAGATAAGCGAGACATGTGGAACCTTCCCTTTGGAGGAAGGTTCTTGAATTCCAGAAGATACCCCTGAGAGACAATTTCTAGCGCCCAGGGGTCCGGAACATCTCTTGCCCAAGCCTGAGCAAAGAGAGAAAGTCTGCCCCCTACTAGATCCGGTCCCGGATCGGGGGCTAACCTTTCATGCTGACTTGGTAGCAGCAGCAGGCTTATTGGCCTGTTTTCCCTTGTTCCAGCCTTGCAATGGTTTCCATGCTGGTTTGGGCTGGGATGCGTTACCCTCTTGCCTAGTGGTTGTAGAGGTAGAAGCAGGTCCGTTCCTGAAATTGCGAAAGGAACGAAAATTAGACTTATTTTTAGCTTTTAAAGGTCGAACTTGTGGAAGGGCATGGCCCTTTCCCCCAGTGATATCTGAAATAATTTCTTTCAACTCTGGCCCGAATAGGGTCTTACCCTTGAAAGAAATATTAAGCAATTTCTTTTTTAAATAATGCAAGAAATTGGTTGAAGAAGAAAACCTTGTTGAACAAAAATTTTCTTAAGTAAACCCTCTAATTTTTTATCCATAGGATCTTTGAAAGCGCAACTATCTTCTATTGGTATAGTCGTTTAGCTAGTGTTGAAACTGCCCCCTCTACCTTAGGGACCGTCTGCCACGCATCCGTTCTGGGGTCAACAATGGGGAACATTTTCTTAAATAAAGGGGGGGGGGGGACAAAAGGTACACCTGGTCTCTCCCACTCCCTAGTCACAATATCCGCCACCCTCTTAGGTATCGGAAACGCATCAGTGTGTACTGGGACCTCTAAGAATTTGTCCATTTTACACAATTTTTCTGGGACCACCAAAGGGTCACAATCATCAAGTGTAGCTAGGACCTCCTTAAGCAGGGCACGGAGGTGTTCTAACTTAAATTTAAATGCTATGGTATCTGGCTCTGCCTGCTGAGAAACTTTTCCTGTGTCATAAATTTCTCCCTCAGACAGGCCCTCCCTCACCGCCAAGTCAGATTTATGTGAGGGCACTACAGATAAAATTATCCGCTGTGTCTGCTTGCTCATCTTCTGCATTTAAAACTGAGCTATCACGCTTCCTTGGAAAAGCTGGCAGTTTGGATAAAAATGCTGCGAGAGAATTATCCATTACTGCTGCTAACTGTTGCAAAGTAATAGCAATTGGTGCGCTAGATGTACTGGGCATCGCTTGCGCGGGCATAGCTGGTGTTGACACAGAAGGAGAGGATAGCGGACTATCCTCACTACCTTCAGCTAAAGAATCATCTTGGGCTACATCTTTAAGCGTGACTGTACGGTCCTTAAAGGGACAGTATACACTCATTTTCATATAACTGCATGTAATAGACACTACTATAAAGAATAAGATGCACAGATACTGATATAAAAATCCAGTATAAAACTGTTTAAAAACTTACTTAGAAGCTGTCAGTTTAGCTCTGTTGAAAAGGTAGCTGGAAAGCCCACTGCAAGTGGCAAATAAGACCCTCCCCCTTCTTTTGCATATGAAAAGACCCTTTACACAAACAGGAGCAAGCTGGAGAAGGTAGCTGACAGTATTCACATAAAACTTTGGGGCTTGGTTAGGAGTCTGAAAATCAGAGCAATGTTATTTAAAAATAAGCAAAACTATACATTTATTTAAAAAAAAAAAAACTTTATGGGCTATATAAATAGATCATCTACAAAACATTTATGCAAAGAAAAAATGAGTGTATAATGTCCCTTTAAGCTGTTTGGACGCTATGGCACAATTCACACATAAATTTAATGGGGGAACCGCCTTGGCCTTTAAACATACAGAACAAAGGCTATCTGAAGGGTCAGACATGTTTGACAGACTTAGACAGAACTCCAATGCAATAAAAAATAATTTTGACAAAAACTTTACTGTGTCTTTAAATAATAAAAGTGCACACTTTATTACTAAAACATCAAAAAACCATCAAATAAACATCCGATTTTAATGATTTTCAGACCAATTAACCCCTTAATGCCCAAACCGGAGCTAAGAACAGCAGTTAACCGGTTAAAAACACTACAGCACAATGCCACAGCATCTACTGTGGCTTTTACCTTCCTTAGGGATTATTTGAGTAGGAAATAAGCCTCTCTGAAGTCCTTTCTGATGTCTCTGGACTCCCCACGTGAAGCTGCATGAACTGTCTAGCAAAAACAACTGCGCAATTGAGGCGCGAAAATGAGGCCTCCTCCCTCTTCATTCCAGAGTGGTGGGGCCTTTTAGACTAGATTAGGTGTCTAAGTGCCAGGCGCAATATTAAACCCCATAAGTGTTTTAAAAGTCTCAAAAAACACCTTATTCATACTGAAACATGCTAATAAGCAATCGATTAAGCCCACAATAGTGTCAACCAGCATTGAGCCCTTAATTTAAGCCATCATTTTATACAGAGTCTGAGAAAAAACATAATTTATGTAAGAACTTACCTGATAAATTCATTTCTTTCATATTAACAAGAGTCCATGAGCTAGTGACGTATGGGATATACATTCCTACCAGGAGGGGCAAAGTTTCCCAAACCTTAAAATGCCTATAAATACACCCCTCACCACACCCACAAATCAGTTTAACGAATAGCCAAGAAGTGGGGTGATAAGAAAAAGTGCGAAGCATATAAAATAAGGAATTGGAATAATTGTGCTTTATACAAAAAAATCATAACCACCACAAAAAAGGGTGGGCCTCATGGACTCTTGTTAATATGAAAGAAATGAATTTATCAGGTAAGTTCTTACATAAATTATGTTTTCTTTCATGTAATTAACAAGAGTCCATGAGCTAGTGACGTATGGGATAATGACTACCCAAGATGTGGATCTTTCCACACAAGAGTCACTAGAGAGGGAGGGATAAAATAAAGACAGCCAATTCCTGCTGAAAATAATCCACACCCAAAATAAAGTTTAACAAAAAACATAAGCAGAAGATTCAAACTGAAACCGCTGCCTGAAGAACTTTTCTACCAAAAACTGCTTCAGAAGAAGAAAATACATCAAAATGGTAGAATTTAGTAAAAGTATGCAAAGAAGACCAAGTTGCTGCTTTGCAGATCTGGTCAACCGAAGCTTCATTCCTAAACGCCCAGGAAGTAGATACTGACCTAGTAGAATGAGCTGTAATTCTTTGAGGCGGAGTTTTACCCGACTCAACATAGGCAAGATGAATTAAAGATTTCAACCAAGATGCCAAAGAAATGGCAGAAGCTTTCTGGCCTTTCCTAGAACCGGAAAAGATAACAAATAGACTAGAAGTCTTACGGAAAGATTTCGTAGCTTCAACATAATATTTCAAAGCTCTAACAACATCCAAAGAATGCAATGATTTCTCCTTAGAATTCTTAGGATTAGGACATAATGAAGGAACCACAATTTCTCTACTAATGTTGTTGGAATTCACAACTTTAGGTAAAAATTCAAAAGAAGTTCGCAACACCGCCTTATCCTGATGAAAAATCAGAAAAGGAGACTCACATGAAAGAGCAGATAATTCAGAAACTCTTCTAGCAGAAGAGATAGCCAAAAGGAACAAAACTTTCCAAGAAAGTAATTTAATGTCCAATGAATGCATAGGTTCAAACGGAGGAGCTTGAAGAGCTCCCAGAACCAAATTCAAACTCCAAGGAGGAGAAATTGACTTAATGACAGGTTTTATATGAACCAAAGCTTGTACAAAACAATGAATATCAGGAAGAATAGCAATCTTTCTGTGAAAAAGAACAGAAAGAGCAGAGATTTGTCCTTTCAAAGAACTTGCGGACAAACCCTTATCCAAACCATCCTGAAGAAGTTGTAAAATTCTCGGTATTCTAAAAGAATGCCAAGAAAAATGATGAGAAAGACACCAAGAAATATAAGTCTTCCAGACTCTATAATATATCTCTCGAGATACAGATTTACGAGCCTGTAACATAGTATTAATCACGGAATCAGAGAAACCTCTATGACCAAGAATCAAGCGTTCAATCTCCATACCTTTAAATTTAAGGATTTCAGATCCGGATGGAAAAAAGGACCTTGTGACAGAAGGTCTGGTCTTAACGGAAGAGTCCATGGCTGGCAAGATGCCATCCGGACAAGATCCGCATACCAAAACCTGTGAGGCCATGCCGGAGCTATTAGCAGAACAAACGAGCATTCCCTCAGAATCTTGGAGATTACTCTTGGAAGAAGAACTAGAGGCGGAAAGATATAGGCAGGATGATACTTCCAAGGAAGTGATAATGCATCCACTGCCTCCGCCTGAGGATCCCGGGATCTGGACAGATACCTGGGAAGTTTCTTGTTTAGATGAGAGGCCATCAGATCTATCTCTGGGAGCCCCCACAATTGAACAATCTGAAGAAATACCTCTGGGTGAAGAGACCATTCGCCCGGATGCAACGTTTGGCGACTGAGATAATCCGCTTCCCAATTGTCTACACCTGGGATATGAACCGCAGAGATTAGACAGGAGCTGGATTCCGCCCAAACCAAAATTCGAGATACTTCTTTCATAGCCAGAGGACTGTGAGTCCCTCCTTGATGATTGATGTATGCCACAGTTGTGACATTGTCTGTCTGAAAACAAATGAACGATTCTCTCTTCAGAAGAGGCCAAAACTGAAGAGCTCTGAAAATTGCACGGAGTTCCAAATATTGATCGGTAATCTCACCTCCTGAGATTCCCAAACTCCTTGTGCCGTCAGAGATCCCCACACAGCTCCCCAACCTGTGAGACTTGCATCTGTTGAAATTACAGTCCAGGTCGGAAGAACAAAAGAAGCCCCCTGAATTAAACGATGGTGATCTGTCCACCACGTTAGAGAGTGTCGAACAATCGGTTTTAAAGATATTAATTGAGATATCTTCGTGTAATCCCTGCACCATTGGTTCAGCATACAGAGCTGAAGAGGTCGCATGTGAAAACGAGCAAAGGGGATCGCGTCCGATGCAGCAGTCATAAGACCTAGAATTTCCATGCATAAGGCTACCGAAGGGAATGATTGTGACTGAAGGTTTCGACAAGCTGTAATCAATTTTAGACGTCTCTTGTCTGTTAAAGACAGAGTCATGGACACTGAATCTATCTGGAAACCCAGAAAGGTTACCCTTGTTTGAGGAATCAAAGAACTTTTTAGTAAATTGATCCTCCAACCATGATCTTGAAGAAACAACACAAGTCGATTCGTATGAGACTCTGCTAAATGTAAAGACGGAGCAAGTACCAAGATATCGTCCAAATAAGGAAATACCACAATACCCTGTTCTCTGATTACAGACAGAAGGGCACCGAGAATCTTTGTGAAAATTCTTGGAGCTGTAGCAAGGCCAAACGGTAGAGCCACAAATTGGTAATGCTTGTCTAGAAAAGAGAATCTCAGGAACTGATAATGATCTGGATGAATCGGAATATGCAGATATGCATCCTGTAAATCTATTGTGGACATATAATTCCCTTGCTGAACAAAAGGCAATATAGTCCTTACAGTTACCATCTTGAACGTTGGTATCCTTACATAGCGATTCAATAATTTTAGATCCAGAACTGGTCTGAAGGAATTCTCCTTCTTTGGTACAATGAAGAGATTTGAATAAAACCCCATCCCCTGTTCCGGAACTGGAACTGGCATAATTACTCCAGCCAACTCTAGATCTGAAACACAATTCAGAAATGCTTGAGCTTTCACTGGATTTACTGGGACATGGGAAAGAAAAAATCTCTTTGCAGGAGGTCTCATCTTGAAACCAATTCTGTACCCTTCTGAAACAATGTTCTGAATCCAAAGATTGTGAACAGAATTGATCCAAATTTCTTTGAAAAAACGTAACCTGCCCCCTACCAGCGGAACTGGAATGAGGGCCGTACCTTCATGTGAACTTAGAAGCAGGCTTTGCCTTTCTAGCAGGCTTGGATTTATTCCAGACTGGAGATGGTTTCCAAACTGAAACTGCTCCTGAGGACGAAGGATCAGGCTTTTGTTCTTTGTTGAAACGAAAGGATCGAAAACGATTGTTAGCCCTGTTTTTACCTTTAGACTTTTTATCCTGTGGTAAAAAAGTTCCTTTCCCACCAGTAACAGTTGAAATAATAGAATCCAACTGAGAACCAAATAATTTGTTTCCCTGGAAAGAAATGGAAAGTAGAGTTGATTTAGAAGCCATATCAGCATTCCAAGTCTTAAGCCATAAAGCTCTTCTGGCTAAGATAGCCAGAGACATAAATCTAACATCAACTCTAATAATATCAAAAATGGCATCACAGATGAAATTATTAGCATGCTGGAGAAGAATAATAATATCATGAGAATCACGATTTGTTACTTGTTGCGCTAGAGTTTCCAACCAAAAAGTTGAAGCTGCAGCAACATCAGCCAATGATATAGCAGGTCTAAGAAGATTACCTGAACATAGATAAGCTTTTCTTAGAAAAGATTCAATTTTTCTATCTAAAGGATCCTTAAACGAGGTACCATCTGATGTAGGAATGGTAGTACGTTTAGCAAGGGTAGAAATAGCCCCATCAACTTTAGGGATTTTGTCCCAAAATTCTAACCTGTCAGGCGGAACAGGATATAATTGCTTAAAACGTTTAGAAGGAGTAAATGAATTACCCAATCTATCCCATTCCTTAGCAATTACTGCAGAAATAGCATTAGGAACAGGAAAGACTTCTGGAATAACCGCAGGAGCTTTAAAAACCTTATCTAAACGTATAGAATTAGTATCAAGAGGACTAGAATCCTCTATTTCTAAAGCAATTAGTACTTCTTTAAGTAAAGAGCGAATAAATTCCATCTTAAATAAATATGAAGATTTATCAGCATCAATCTCTGAGACAGAATCCTCTGAACCAGAAGAGTCCAAAGAATCAGAATGATGGTGTTCATTTAAAAATTCATCTGTAGAAAGAGAAGATTTAAAAGACTTTTTACGTTTACTAGAAGGAGAAATAACAGACAAAGCCTTCTTTATGGATTCAGAAACAAAATCTCTTATGTTATCAGGAACATTCTGCACCTTAGATGTTGAGGGAACTGCAACAGGCAATGGTACATCACTAAAGGAAATATTATCTGCATTAACAAGTTTGTCATGACATTTAATACAAACAACAGCTGGAGGAATAGCTACCAAAAGTTTACAGCAGATACACTTAGCTTTGGTAGATCCAGCAGGCAGAGGTTTTCCTGTAGTATCTTCTGGCTCAGATGCAACGTGAGACATCTTGCAATATGTAAGAGAAAAAACAACATATAAAGCAAAATAGATCAAATTCCTTATAAGACAGTTTCAGGAATGGGAAAAAAATGCCAAACATCAAGCTTCTAGCAACCAGAAGCAAATGAAAAATGAGACTGAAATAATGTGGAGACAAAAGCGACGCCCATATTTTTTGGCGCCAAAAAAGACGCCCACATTATTTGGCGCCTAAATGCTTTTTTGCGCCAAAAATGACGCAACATCCGGAACGCCGACATTTTTGGCGCAAAATAACGTCAAAAAATGACGCAACTTCCGGCGACACGTATGACGCCGGAAACGGAAATGAATTTTTGCGCCAAAAAAGTCCGCGCCAAAAATGACGCAATAAAATGAAGCATTTTCAGCCCCCGCGAGCCTAACAGCCCACAGGGAAAAAGTCAAATTTTTGAGGTAAGAAAAAATATGATAATTAAAGCATAATCCCAAATATGAAACTGACTGTCTGGAAATAAGGAAAGTTGAACATTCTGAGTCAAGGCAAATAAATGTTTGAATACATATATTTAGAACTTTATAAATAAAGTGCCCAACCATAGCTTAGAGTGTCACAGAAAATAAGACTTACTTACCCCAGGACACTCATCTACATGTTTGTAGAAAGCCAAACCAGTACTGAAACGAGAATCAGTAGAGGAAATGGTAAATATAAGAGTATATCGTCGATCTGAAAAGGGAGGTAAGAGATGAATCTCTACGACCGATAACAGAGAACCTTATGAAATAGACCCCGTAGAAGGAGATCACTGCATTCAATAGGCAATACTCTCCTCACATCCCTCTGACATTCACTGCACGCTGAGAGGAAAACCGGGCTCCAACTTGCTGCGGAGCGCATATCAACGTAGAATCTAGCACAAACTTACTTCACCACCTCCCTTGGAGGCAAAGTTTGTAAAACTGATTTGTGGGTGTGGTGAGGGGTGTATTTATAGGCATTTTAAGGTTTGGGAAACTTTGCCCCTCCTGGTAGGAATGTATATCCCATACGTCACTAGCTCATGGACTCTTGTTAATTACATGAAAGAAATGGCTTACCTATCCCTGAGGGGATTTCTGACAGTCTTCTAGCATTACTTGGTCTTGTTAGAAAAATGACTGATCATACCTGAAGCAGTTAAGCCTGCAAACTGTTCCCCCCAACTGAAGTTCTCTGGTATTCAACAGTCCTGCGTGGGAACAGCAATGGATTTTAGTTACTGGTGCTAAAATCATATTCCTCTCAGCAGAAATCTTCATCACTTTCTGCTTCAGAGTAAATAGTACAAACCGGCACTATTTTAAAATAACAAACTCTTGATAGAAGAAATAAAAACTACAACTAACACCACATACTCTTTACCACCCCCGTGGAGATGCTACTAGTTAGAGCGGCAAAGAGAATGACTGGGGGGGGCGGAGCCTGAGGGGAGCTATATGGACAGCTCTGCTGTGTGCTCTCTTTGCCACTTCCTGTAGGGATTGAAAATATCCCACAAGTAAGGATGAAGCCGTGGACCGGATACACCAATGTAGGAGAAATGTGATATATATATATATATATATATATATATACGTATAGATATAGAGATATATATATATATACGTATAGATATAGAGATATAGAGATATAGAGATATAGATATATATATATATATATATATATATAGATAGATATATATATATAGATATAGAGAGAGAGAGAGAGAGAGAGAGAGAGAGATATAGATTATATATATATATATATATATATATATATATATATATATATATATATATATATATATATATATATATATATATATATATATATATATATATATTTGTATTTATATTATCCACCTCATGTGGGCTGGTTCCTAGATTTTGAATGATTTTTTTCAAGCACTGGCCTATATTTATTTGTATGTGGCATCAGGTATTGGTTTAGCCACTATATAAAGATGACTTTATTGGATAGAAAAGCTACGGTTGCTAAATCTGATTAAATGGTTGGTGACTGATACAGTTGCAGACCTTATTGTTTAAAATTGTCCCAATGCAAAATTTCTCTTTTCTCCATTTCCCTGGACAACACACAAATCCATAATCTAAAACAACACCACCCATGACTTTCTGTTCAGCATGGCTTTCACCTCAATGAACCCATAACGTTACCAACTGTACCTTCTGACTTAAGCGCTTCAAGTATTTTAAAAAGGGACATTCTGCTGCAAATTCATAAAATATTAGCATTGCTCACACTAGAATTCTATGTGTTTGACCCATGCAAAGCAGCACTCAGGAGCCACAAGCACTGCAGCTCCTGAGAAGAACAATGTTTACCGCACCCGCACAAGACGTTACTTACGTGTTTTGCTTCTTTGTGAAAGTTAACACACAGGTACCTAGCTTCAGAAATGCAAAGGCTGTATGCTCTAACACAGGACTTGGCAAATATGCTCAAAATCTAGGAACAAAGTATTTTGGCCATATCCATCTAAACAGAATGGGGGGGGGGGGGGACTGGTGCATATTTCCATTATAACAACCAGTGCAGGGACACTTTTTTTTTTAATTATACCCAATCTTATACAAATATATAAATATATATATATATATATATATATATATATATATATATATATATATATATATATATATATATATATATATATATATATATATATATATATATAGGGAGTGCAGAATTATTAGACAAGTTGTATTTTTGAGGATTAATTTTATTATTGAACAACAACCATGTTCTCAATGAACCCAAAAAACTCATTAATATCAAAGCTGAATAGTTTTGGAAGTAGTTTTTAGTTTGTTTTTAGTTATAGCTATTTTAGGGGGATATCTGTGTGTGCAGGTGACTATTACTGTGCATAATTATTAGGCAACTTAACAAAAAACAAATATATACCCATTTCAATTATTTATTTTTACCAGTAAAACCAATATAACATCTCAACATTCACAAATATACATTTCTGACATTCAAAAACAAAACAAAAACAAATCAGTGACCAATATAGCCACCTTTCTTTGCAAGGACACTCAAAAGCCTGCCATCCATGGATTCTGTCAGTGTTTTGATCTGTTCACCATCAACATTGCGTGCAGCAGCAACCACAGCCTCCCAGACACTGTTCAGAGAGGTGTACTGTTTTCCCTCCTTGTAAATCTCACATTTGATGATGGACCACAGGTTCTCAATGGGGTTCAGATCAGGTGAACAAGGAGGCCATGTCATTAGATTTTCTTCTTTTATACCCTTTCTTGCCAGCCACGCTGTGGAGTACTTGGACGCGTATGATGGAGCATTGTCCTGCATGAAAATCATGTTTTTCTTGAAGGATGCAGACTTCTTCCTGTACCACTGCTTGAAGAAGGT
This sequence comes from Bombina bombina, assembly GCF_027579735.1. Taxonomy (NCBI): domain Eukaryota; kingdom Metazoa; phylum Chordata; class Amphibia; order Anura; family Bombinatoridae; genus Bombina; species Bombina bombina. Next base: position 1,157,932,741 of record NC_069502.1, read on the forward strand.
GTCTTCCAGAAACTGGCAGTAGGACTGGGAGTTTAGCTTGACTCCATCCTCAACCCAAAAGGCCCCACAAGCTCATCTTTGATGATACCAGCCCAAACCAGTACTCCACCTCCACCTTGCTGGCGTCTGAGTCGGACTGGAGCTCTCTGCCCTTTACCAATCCAGCCACGGGCCCATCCATCTGGCCCATCAAGACTCACTCTCATTTCATCAGTCCATAAAACCTTAGAAAAATCAGTCTTGAGATATTTCTTGGCCCAGTCTTGACGTTTCAGCTTGTGTGTCTTGTTCAGTGGTGGTCGTCTTTCAGCCTCTTACCTTGGCCATGTCTCTGAGTATTGCACATCTTGTGCTTTTGGGCACTCCAGTGATGTTGCAGCTCTGAAATATGGCCAAACTGGTGGCAAGTGGCATCTTGGCAGCTGCACGCTTGACTTTTCTCAGTTCATGGGCAGTTATTTTGCGCCTTGGTTTTTCCACACGCTTCTTGCGACCCTGTTGACTATTTTGAATGAAACGCTTGATTGTTCGATGATCACGCTTCAGAAGCTTTGCAATTTTAAGAGTGCTGCATCGCTCTGCAAGATATCTCACTATTTTTGACTTTTCTGAGCCTGTCAAGTCCTTCTTTTGACCCATTTTGCCAAAGGGAAGGAAGTTGCCTAATAATTATGCACACCTGATATAGGGTGTTGATGTCATTAGACCACACCCCTTCTCATTACAGAGATGCACATCACCTAATATGCTTAATTGGTAGTAGGCTTTCGAGCCTATACAGCTTGGAGTAAGACAACATGCATAAAGAGGATGATATGGTCAAAATACTCATTTGCCTAATAATTCTGCACTCCCTGTGTGTATATATATATATATATATATATATATATATATATATATATATATATATTTTTTTTTTTTTTTTTTTTTTTTTTTAACAACCAACAACATACAAAAAAAGACTGATTCACACAGACCCCTTTGTGATACTGCTAACGAAACTGGTTTTGTAGGTCAGTCCCGCATGTAAAATGTAGCAATTAGCAGATTATACTGATTGAGTACTGTGGTCATCAGATCAGTTGAAAAATATCTTTGTTGTTTTTTGTAGCGACCTATCCATCCGTAACATCCAGGGCTAGTGCAGCGGGATGCCCCAGTGACACTGGTGGGCGGCAGGCTCAGCTAGTTTAGATATGGCTCTAGGCCTTTAGCTGCGGGGACAGTCATATTGCTGAAGTTCTCTGAGAACTATAGATTCCCAGTTCATGAGCATCCTTACATTGGCCATTGGACAAACACCACCTGCGTGTTATATGTGCTAGGGTGGGGCAATTCTTCAGCAGAGTAAGAGGCCAATGTGAGGGAATCCAGGCCCCAAAAAGTATACACTGGGATCAAAGTTTATGGTACCCAGGCACCTGGGGGAACAAAAGAAACATCTCACTTTTCTCTCTCACCCCACACTGGTCACCACCATCTAAGGTACTGCCAGTATGCCGTTAAGGTTTTTTTTGTTTTGTTTGTTTTTTCTGCATTGTAGTGATTCTCCTCAGCCACCCCCTGCTCCTCCTTAATAGCTCTTTATCCCTCCTCCTCCCACTAATTTTGGCCATCTTTAGTACTGGCAGCTGTCTGCTAGTACCCATACCTATATTTTATTTTTGTAGTGTATTGGTCCTCCTCCAGCCATTGTTAGCTAGATACCCCCCACCCCACCCTTTTTTCTGTAGTGTAGTTCACCTTCCCTACCTCTACATGCCCCCCCCCCCCCCCGAAGTGTAGGGTCCCTCCCACTCCATCCCTCTCCGTTGCTGGACTGCCCAACCGCCTCCCACCAGCAGACGATCGTTACAGACAGTGACACAGACACGGTGTCACTGTCTAACAATCAGGCATCTGCCTTCATATGGAAGCTGAGCATTGAGATCAGGAACTTAACAGCCAAGACGGCTGGAGCTTCTTGCAGCTCGGACGTATATATACGTCATGCGTTACGACGATAGGCAAGTAACTGCATGACGTATATATGTCCTATTGGGTTAAGGGGTTAACACTCTACATTATTCTATAAACAGCTATAAAAAAAAAATATGGTTGTGGCTCCTTAATGAGTGCAGCCGACAACAACACATTCTTGATGGCTACTGCAAACTTTTCTTCCCTTTAATGTCTTCCCAACAATGCATTTCAATGTTTACAAATAGCAGCTTCTTTACCTTTGTTATTTGAAATAGCTGCATTATTTTGTTAACCTCTTAACGACCGAGGACGTGCAAAAAAAAAAAAAAATAAGGCAGTTAACGCCTGAGGACGTACCCTGCACGTCCTCGGTGTGGAAAGCAGCTGGAAGCGATCCTGCTCGCTTCCAGCTGCTTTCTGGTTATTGCAGTGATGTCTCGATATGGAGGCATCCTGCAATAACCTTTGGTAGCCATCTGATGCAGAGAGAGCCACTCTGTGGCCCTCTCTGCACCGGAGATCGGTGGCTTTCCTCGTTGGTGGGTGGAAGCAGACTTGGGAGGCGGGTGGCGGCCATCGATGGCCCTGGTCATGTGGAGGGGGGCTGGAGCGCACGGACGCGCACACGCACGGGAGGGCGGGGTCGGGCGCGTGCACGGGGAGGGAGAGGGTGGGAACCGCTACACTACAGAAAAAGCTGTTATATTGCCTTTTTTAAATATTTTTTATAAGTAAAAAAATAAAAAAAACGATCAGTGAGGTGGTACCCAAGATGGTCCCCAATAAGGCAGATGGGGAGGGTTAGAGAGCTGTTTGGGGGGGGGGAGATCAGGGAGGTTGGGGGCTAAGGGAGGATGCTACACTGCAGCATATGTTAATATGCTAAAAAAAAATTAAAAAAACAACTTTTATTTTAGTACTGGCAGACTTTCTGCCAGTACCTAAGATGGCGGGGACAATTGTGGGGTGGGGGAGGGAAGGGAGCTGTTTGGGAGGGATCAGGGGGTCTGATGTGTCAGGTGGGAGGCTGATCTCTACACTAAAGCTAAAATTAACCCTGCAAGCTCCCTACAAACTACCTAATTAACCCCTTCACTGCTAGCCATAATACACGTGTGATGCGCAGCATTTAGCGGCCTTCCAATTACCAGAAAGCAACGCCAAAGTCATATGTCTGCTATTTCTGAACAAAGGGGATCCCAGAGAAGCATTTACAACTATTTGTGCCATAATTGCACAAGCTGTTTGTAAATAATTTCAGTGAGAAACCTAAAATTGTGAAAAATGTAACTTTTATTTTTTAATTTGATCGCATTTGGTGGTGAAATGGTGGCATGAAATATACCAAAATGGGCCTAGATCAATACTTTGGGTTGACTACTACACTACACTAAAGCTAAAATTAATCATACAAGCTCCGTAATTAACCCCTGCACTGCTGGGCATAATACACGTGTGGTGCGCAGCGGCATTTAGCGGCCTTCTAATTACCAAAAAGCAATGCCAAAGCCATATATGTGCTATTTCTGAACAAAGGGGATCCCAGAGAAGCATTTACAACCATTTGTGCCATAATTGCACAAGCTGTTTGTAAATAATTTCAGTGAGAAACCTAAAATTGTGAAAAATGTAACGTTTTTTTTTTTAATTTGATCGCATTTGGCGGTGAAATGGTGGCATGAAATATACCAAAATGTGCCTAGATCAATACTTGGGGTTGTCTACTACCCTACACTAAAGCTAAAAATTACCCCAAAAAGCTCCCTAATTAACCCCTTCACTACTGGGCATAATACACGTGTGGTGCAGTGGCATTTAGCAGCCTTCTAACTACCAAAAAGCAACGCCAAAGCCATATATGTCTGCTATTTCTGAACAAAGGGGATCCCAGAGAAGAATTTACAACCATTTATGCCATAATTGCACAAGCTGTTTGTAAATCATTTCAGCGACAAACCGAAAGTTTGTGAAAAAGTGAACGATTTTTTGTATTTGATCGCATTTGGCGGTGAAATGGTAGCATGAAATATACCAAAATTGGCCTAGATCAATACTTTGGGATGTCTTCTAAAAAAAAAAAATATATACATGTCAATGGATATTCAGGGATTCCTGAAAGATATCAGTGTTCCAATGTAACTAGCGCTAATTTTGAAAAAAAAAGTGGTTTGGAAATAGCAAAGTGCTACTTGTATTTATGGCCCTATAACTTGCAAAAAAAAGCATAGAACCTGTAAACATTGGGTATTTCTAAACTCTGGACAAAATTTAGAAACTATTTAGCATGGTTTGTTTTGATGGTTGTAGATGTGTAACAGATTTTGGGAGTCAAAGTTAAAAAAAAAAAGTGTGTTTTTTTCCATTTTTTTCCTCATATTTTATAATATTTTTAATAATAAATTATAAGATATGATGAAAATAATGGTATCTTTAGAAAGTCCATTTAATGGCGAGAAAAACGGTATATAATATGTGTGGGTACAGTAAATGAGTAAGAGGAAAATTACAGCTAAACACAAACACCGCAAAAATGTAAAAATAGCCTTGGTCCCAAATGGACAGAAAATGGAAAAGTGCTGTGGTCATTAAAGGGTTAAAAGAACAACCTATACTGAAAGTATGAATACTGCAGTAATGGCTGCAGAAACGCTATGTAAAAAAAAGCAGTAGAAATCAACCACAAAGCGGGTGGGAGACAGATAGAGAGAAACCAACACATTTGAAATGTCTGTATTCCTGCAGCTGCTTTGAATACAATGAACACTAATGCTTGGCTGAATATATTTAAAGGGACACTGAACCCAAATTTTTTTATTTCGCGATTCAGATAGAGCATGCAATTTTAAGCAACTTTCTAATTTACTCCTATTATGAAATTTTCTTCATTCTCTTGGTATCTTTATTTGAAAAGCAAGAATGTAAGTTTAGATGCCGGCCCATTTTGATGAACAACCTGGGCTGTTTTTGCTGATTGGTGGATTAATTTAACCGACCAATAAACAAGTGCTGTCCAGGGTTCTGATCAAAAAAATAGTTTAGATGCCTTTTTCAAATAAAGATAGCAAGAGAACAAAGAAAAAATGATAATAGGAGTAAATTAGAAAGTTGCTGCTTTATCTGAATCATGAGAAAAAATTTGGGTTCAGTGTCGCTTTAACTATTTAAATGTTGTGTACAGTTAATGTAACTTATGTCAGCAAATCATACATTTGTGTTCTCTGCAGAGGAATAGACCTCATATCACCTTACAGAATCTTCTCAAGCTGCACAGTATATATCAGGAATACAAGCTGCACAGTATATATATCAGGAATACAAGCTGCACAGTATATATATCAGGAATACAAGCTGCACAGTATATATATCAGGAATACAAGCTGCACAGTATATATATCAGGAATACAAGCTGCACAGTATATATATCAGGAATACAAGCTGCACAGTATATATCAGGAATACAAACTGCACTAGACTGAGGTGCGGATCTCAGGAATCTACTAAAAAAATGATTATTATAACACGTAACTAAAATATGAAAAAATAATAGCGGTTTAAGTTGCACTACAGACTAAACTAATGGAATCAACTGCCATTTTATACAAAGCTTTCATTAACCCTCAGTGCATTAGTACAAATAGAAAAAGATTAGCCTAAGAGTAATCTGCAGAATATCTCAGTGTTAAAGGGATACGAAACCCAAACATTTTTCATTCATGATTAAAATAGAGAATACTATTTTGAAAAAGTTTATCAGATTTGCTTCTTTCTCATATTATTATTTGTTGAAGAGATATCTAGATAGGCAACATGCACATACCTGGAGCATTACATGACATAGCGCTGCCATCTAGTGCTCTTGCTAATGTGTAACATTGTTTCAAAACGGTTGCCATATTGTGCTGCAGACACGTGCACACTCCTGAGCGTATCTTCCAGGTTTTCAACAAAGGATTACAAGAAAATGAAGAAAATTTGATAATAGAAGTAAATTGGAAAGTTGTTTAAAATTGTAATCTCTATCTGAATCATGAAAGACATTTTTGGGGTTTTACTTCCTTTTAAGACTGGAATCTGCACTTCCACATCTAATAGGAATTGAAAAGCCCTCAATTCCCAGAGCTAAATTATAAGACAATAAGGAAAACTGAACAGAAATGTATTGCAAAGGAGTGTTTATTGCACATAATTAAATATTCTTTAGTCTAGTAGTGCACTGGTTTTCCTCAGGCCTCCCCAACAGGACAGGTTTTCAGTATTACCTTGGATGAGAGCAGGTGAAATAACTAGATTTACTAATCAGCTAATTAAATCACCTGTGATCAAGGTCAGATATCCTCAAAATGTGGCCTGTTAGGGAGGCCTGAGAACAGTTTGAAAACCAGTGGTCTAATGTGTAAGCTTAGAAGATAATGACTTTACCAAAAGCCAATTAGAGGCAGGTGCTCCAATTAATTGAGATTGTAGTATATTTTAGGCGATATGCCCTATAGAAGAGAAGGAAAAAAACTACACAAATATTGGTTACTGACAAAGTTTGCTCTTCTCACGGATGAGCTGTTCAAATGAACTATGTCCTGATAAAATAATAAATCGGAAGAATTGTAGAGATGCATAAATTCTTGGTTTTCACAGTAAGTACAGAGGAAATACAGTTCTGTTGCTGGTCTCCCTAGCAATAGCATCCTGCAAAAATCATGGCAAGACTGAAAGCATTATGCAATACTGAATGAGGAGAAAAGAAACCCTGTGTGTGGACACTCCTAACTCAGTTTTACTGTATTAGCCACACAATTGCTAACAGGTGCATAAAATCCAGCACATATCTATGAAATTTGAATAGATAGAAATAGTCAGCACAATGGGTCATATTAAAAAGTTCAGAAGCTTGATAGTGGCACTATCATAGGAGGCCACAAATCAGTTTGTGAAATGTCTGCCCTACTAGATCTGCCACAGTCAAAGGTGTCATTGTAAAACAGTCTGGGGCTACATTCATGGTTTGGCCTAGGCCCCATAGTTCCAGTGAAGAGTCATGCTACAAAATACAGACATTTTAGACAATTGGGTCCTTCCAACTGTGTGGCAAATATTTGGGGAATGCCCCTCCCTGCAGCATGACAGTGCTATGGAGCACAAAGCAGGCACCATGAAGACATGGCTCAGCAAGTTTGGTGTTGAGGAACTCAAGTTGCCTGCCCAGATCCCTGTACTCAGCCACTTTGAACACCTTTTGTGACGAATTGGAATGTTTATTGCAAGCCAGGAATTATCATCTAACATCAGTGCCTGACCTCACAAATGATCTTTTGGCTAAATGGGCACAAACTTTCACAGATACACTCAAAAATCTTGTGGAAAGCTTTCCCATAAAGGTGGCAGCTGTTACAGCTGCAAAGGGAGGGGGGGCACTCTATATTAAAGGGACAGTATACACTCATTTTCATATAACTGCATGTAATAGACACTACTATAAAGAATGCACAGATACGGATATAAAAATCCAGTATAAAATGGTTTAAAAACTTACTTAGAAGCTTTCAGTTTAGCTCTGTTGAAAAGGCAGTTGGAAAGCCCACTGCAAGTGGCAAATAAGACACTCCCCACCCTCCCCCTTCTTTTGCATATGAAAAGACCCTTTACACAAACAGGAGCAAGCTGGAGAAGGTAGCTGACGATATTCAAATAAAACTTTGGGGCTTGGTTAGGAGTCTGAAAATCAGAGCAATGTTCTTTAAAAATAAGCAAAATTATACATTTATTAAAAAAAAAAAAAAACTTTATGGGCTTTATAAATACATCTACAAAAAATGTATGCAAAGAAAAAATGAGTGTATAATGGCCCTTTAATGTCCATGATTATGGAACAGGATTCCAAAAAACTCATGGTCAGGTGTCCACATACTTTTGGCCATACAGAGTATATCTTGGAATCTGAGAATGACTATCAACAACTTCAGAAGTTTTGAAATGAGGAAGCTCTGTAATTCCTTGTAACCATTATACAAGTCTGATCGGCAGCTACAAGAAACCTTTTTGTGGTTATTGGTGTCAAACAGTTTTTTGCCAGCTAATAAATACAAGGGTTGACTTTTTTCCAGACTACACTGCAAATTATGTGTTCAGTATTGACAATAGTACTTTTCAGTCACAGTGAGCAAGCTTTCCACTGCATATTTGGCTATACCTGTTTGCATTAAAGGGACATGAAACCCAAAAAAATAATTTCATGATTTAGATAGAACATACACTTTTAAAACAACTTTCTAATATACTTCTATTATCTAATTTGTTTCATTCTCTTGCTATTATTCCTTGAAGGAGCAGCAATGCACTAATGGTTTCTAAATGAACACATGGGTGAGTCAATCACAATCAATATATATATGCAGCCACCAATCAACAGCTAGAACCTGGGTTCTCTGCTGCTCTTGAGCTTTCCTAGATAAAACTTTCAGCAAAGTATAACAAGAGATGAAAGCAAATTAAATAGAAGTAAATTGGAAAGTTGTTTAAAATTGTATTCTCTATCTGAATCATGAAAGAAAACATTTGGGTTTCATGTCCCTTTAATGGAAATGGAAACGTCTAAGTTCTACAATAGGCAATACAAAAAAACACAATAGGTGAGAAAGAATTTTTGTGATTCAGATAGAGGGTCCAGTTTTAATGAAAACAATGTATTTATTATTATAAAATGTACATCTTTCTCTTTATATCCTTAGATGACACGTGGCTCCTTTCCATGAGAGCCCCCTGAAGTAAGCTCAGGCGCGTGCACGTTGAGTACTGCTGGTAGAACAGTATTACAAACAAAGTGTGCTATATTGCAGTACTGTGCAACAAGACACATGCACACTTCTGAGCCTTAGTATGCTCTCCAGAAAAGCAAGCTATGTGTCAAAGAATACTAAAAAGAAAGGGGCACAATTGAGAAGTACATTGGAGGGGTGGATTTAACCACTGTGTGTTTGAGTTCCATGCCGTTTTAATATTGAGTGCACCAGTATTTTTTTTCTTATCATTGACTGGTAAACTGTGTATTACACTCACAAATGCTTTGGCGTCTATCTAATTAACAGTTAAAACCATTTCTTATTCCAGTCCCTGAACACACTGCCAAGCATGCCCTTTCAACACGATCCTATTTCTTGTTTCATTAGAACCATTATTAAAGAACATAAGAATAAACCGCAGTGGCTTAATACAGTTTAATGTAAAGACGTTTTTACTTGGTAATAAAACATTTAATCTCCTCGTTATACCTGTTTGCTGTAATTTCCACTTTGTCAGCAAAATGCGGCTTTAAAAAGAACACGGACAAAATCAGTATGACTGCTACATTGTTCCTCACTGTTCCAGTTCAACTTCACAGTACTTGGAAACTTTACATGAAAGAACAAATGATTCTGTAATTCTTTTAATTAAAAGGGACAATCTACTAGAAAAAAAATTGTTAAAAAGATAGATAATCCATTTATTACCCATTCACCAGTTTTGCATAAATATACGTTTTACCTCTGTGATAACCTTGTATCTAAGGCCCTGCAGATAATGGCCACTTAACTCAGTTATTTTGACAGACTTGCATTTTAGCCAATAAGTGCTGACTTATAAATAACTCCACAGGAGTGAGCACAATGTTATCTATATGGCTACATGGACTAGTGCTGTCTAGCTGTGAAAAAGTGTCAAAATGCACTGAGATAAGAGGTGGCCTTCAAGGGTGTAGAAATTTAGCATATGAGCCTACCTAGGTTTAGCTTTCAACAAAAAATACCAAAAGAACAAAGCAAATTTGACAATAAAAGTGAATTAGAAAGTTGTTTAAAACCGCATGCCCTATCTGAAAATTAAAAAGTTTAATTTTGACTTGGACCTTTCCCTTAATATTTAATGGATAAAAAAAAAAAAAAAAAAAAAAAGGTTTTAAAAATACCAGACTATTAAATTTTAAACATTTGCTTAACCTTAATTTACATTTAACACCACCATACATATGAAGAAGCGCTAAACATTTTTTCCACATAAAAAAAAGGGACAGTAAACACCTTGTAATTACAATACATTTCTGTTGCTATGTATATACTGGGTACTTGTAAAGCGCGGCTAATCACCCGTAAGGGTCTCAAGGCGCTGCTCATTTTATCTACCTCAGAAGGATGAAAGGCTGAGTGGACCTTGGTGGGGTTGCTACAGAGCTCAGCCACAGTGCATTAGCATGCTGAGCTATCTGTCCGGCTATAGCATTTCAGTAAAGTGTAAACATTTTAAAATAAATACTTTGCTGCAGTTTTCTTCTATATCAAAAGTCCACCCAACACTTTTCTTATCTGAAGGAGCCAATACTTGCTTCAATCTCCAGACACGGCTAGCCACTGCCATTATGTCAGTATATAGCGCATTGTTTTGAGGTCACTCATGGAAAAAATATGTAGCAGCATTAGCCTCAGAAAGCCTGCAGGGTGCATTTCTACTTCAGAGAACTAGAAAATCCACAAAAGATTTGCTCCTGACATGGCCATGAATAGCCTGGTCTGGAGAATCAAATAAGTGGTGGGTAGATTTTTTATATAGAAAAGATGTTTTACTACGCATAAAGGGACATAACACACTAAATACACTTCATGCACCAACTTCTAATTATAGGTGCCACCATTTTGAAACTTAGGTTTCACTGCAGGTATCAATGGCATCTCCAGGATTATTTTTTTTTAGGGGGCGCACACAAGGGAGCCAGCCTGTGACGTACAGAGTTAACCAACCCTGCACCAGACTCCAATTTTGCACAGAAAGGGTTAACAGACCATTTCCACCTTAACCAGTTTGTCAGTCTAGCCACTCTAGGAAAGGCTGTGTGACCTAGTTCAGTGGCTGCAAGGGTTAACAAACACTCAAGTCTGTTAAAGAAAAAAAAAAAAACACACACCAAAACTTCCCTTTAATGCTACCCACACTACACTATCTTTGCTGCCATCTCTTTAAGATTATTATATGGGAAATTCTAAGGAAAAACCCAGACTAAGTATAAAAATCCCAAAACATAATTTATCAAAAATCAATCTAAATAAAACACAGTACTACTATGTCCAGCCTCTTCAGTAACGTGGTTCTAATAGGAGACAAAGACTTTTATTATGAACAAAAAGAGTCACTGTGCATTTATATATATGAAGAATAAAAAAGGTAAACAATTACACACAGGAAACCATTTTAAAATAAGTCTTCATAACAATGCCATTATGTGGGTGACACCACTATAACCGGTATATGAAGTTGCTGTACATGTGTAAGCACATCAGCACTGGAATGTAGTGAAAGCTAGATTACAACATGGTGGCACATATGACTAGAAGGAGGCGGGGAATAACTTCAGTACAATGCCTATAAAAAACAGAATTTATGTTTACCTGATAAATTACTTTCTCCAACGGTGTGTCCGGTCCACGGCGTCATCCTTACTTGTGGGATATTCTCTTCCCCAACAGGAAATGGCAAAGAGCCCAGCAAAGCTGGTCACATGATCCCTCCTAGGCTCCGCCTACCCCAGTCATTCGACCGACGTTAAGGAGGAATATTTGCATAGGAGAAACCATATGGTACCGTGGTGACTGTAGTTAAAGAAAATAAATTATCAGACCTGATTAAAAAAACCAGGGCGGGCCGTGGACCGGACACACCGTTGGAGAAAGTAATTTATCAGGTAAACATAAATTCTGTTTTCTCCAACATAGGTGTGTCCGGTCCACGGCGTCATCCTTACTTGTGGGAACCAATACCAAAGCTTTAGGACACGGATGAAGGGAGGGAGCAAATCAGGTCACCTAAATGGAAGGCACCACGGCTTGCAAAACCTTTCTCCCAAAAATAGCCTCAGAAGAAGCAAAAGTATCAAACTTGTAAAATTTGGTAAAAGTGTGCAGTGAAGACCAAGTCGCTGCCCTACATATCTGATCAACAGAAGCCTCGTTCTTGAAGGCCCAAGTGGAAGCCACAGCCCTAGTGGAATGAGCTGTGATTCTTTCGGGAGGCTGCCGTCCGGCAATCTCGTAAGCCAATCTGATGATGCTTTTAATCCAAAAAGAGAGAGAGGTAGAAGTTGCTTTTTGCCCTCTCCTTTTACCGGAATAAACAACAAACAAGGAAGATGTTTGTCTAAAATCCTTTGTAGCATCTAAATAGAATTTTAGAGCGCGAACAACATCCAAATTGTGCAACAAACGTTCCTTCTTTGAAACTGGTTTCGGACACAGAGAAGGTACGATAATCTCCTGGTTAATGTTTTTATTAGAAACAACTTTTGGAAGAAAACCAGGTTTAGTACGTAAAACCACCTTATCTGCATGGAACACCAGATAAGGAGGAGAACACTGCAGAGCAGATAATTCTGAAACTCTTCTAGCAGAAGAAATTGCAACTAAAAACAAAACTTTCCAAGATAATATCTTAATATCAACGGAATGCAAGGGTTCAAACGGAACCCCCTGAAGAACTGAAAGAACTAAATTGAGACTCCAAGGAGGAGTCAAAGGTTTGTAAACAGGCTTAATTCTAACCAGAGCCTGAACAAAGGCTTGAACATCTGGCACAGCGGCCAGCTTTTTGTGAAGTAACACAGACAAGGCAGAAATCTGTCCCTTCAGGGAACTTGCAGATAGTCCTTTGTCCAATCCTTCTTGAAGGAAGGATAGAATCCTAGGAATCTTAACCTTGTCCCAAGGGAATCCTTTAGATTCACACCAACAGATATATTTTTTCCAAATTTTGTGGTAAATCTTTCTAGTTACAGGCTTTCTGGCCTGAACAAGAGTATCGATAACAGAATCTGAGAACCCTCGCTTCGATAAGATCAAGCGTTCAATCTCCAAGCAGTCAGCTGGAGTGAGACCAGATTCGGATGTTCGAACGGACCCTGAACAAGCAGGTCTCGTCTCAAAGGTAGCTTCCAAGGTGGAGCCGATGACATATTCACCAGATCTGCATACCAAGTCCTGCGTGGCCACGCAGGAGCTATCAAGATCACCGACGCCCTCTCCTGATTGATCCTGGCTACCAGCCTGGGGATGAGAGGAAACGGCGGGAACACATAAGCTAGTTTGAAGGTCCAAGGTGCTACTAGTGCATCCACTAGAGCCGCCTTGGGATCCCTGGATCTGGACCCGTAGCAAGGAACTTTGAAGTTCTGACGAGAGGCCATCAGATCCATGTCTGGAATGCCCCACAGCTGAGTGACTTGGGCAAAGATTTCCGGATGGAGTTCCCACTCCCCCGGATGCAATGTCTGACGACTCAGAAAATCCGCTTCCCAATTTTCCACTCCTGGGATGTGGATAGCAGACAGGTGGCAGGAGTGAGACTCCGCCCATAGAATGATTTTGGTCACTTCTTCCATCGCCAGGGAACTCCTTGTTCCCCCCTGATGGTTGATGTACGCAACAGTTGTCATGTTGTCTGATTGAAACCGTATGAACTTGGCCCTCGCTAGCTGAGGCCAAGCCTTGAGAGCATTGAATATCGCTCTCAGTTCCAGAATATTTATCGGTAACAGAGATTCTTCCCGAGACCAAAGACCCTGAGCTTTCAGGGATCCCCAGACCGCGCCCCAGCCCATCAGACTGGCGTCGGTCGTGACAATGACCCACTCTGGTCTGCGGAATGTCATCCCTCGTGACAGGTTGTCCAGGGACAGCCACCAACGGAGTGAGTCTCTGGTCCTCTGATTTACTTGTATCTTCGGAGAAAAGTCTGTATAGTCCCCATTCCACTGACTGAGCATGCACAGTTGTAATGGTCTTAGATGAATGCGCGCAAAAGGAACTATGTCCATTGCCGCTACCATCAACCCGATCACTTCCATGCACTGAGCTATGGAAGGAAGAGGAACGGAATGAAGTATCCGACAAGAGTCTAGAAGCTTTGTTTTTCTGGCCTCTGTCAGAAAAATCCTCATTTCTAAGGAGTCTATTATTGTTCCCAAGAAGGGAACCCTTGTTGACGGAGATAGAGAACTCTTTTCCACGTTCACTTTCCATCCGTGAGATCTGAGAAAGGCCAGGACAATGTCCGTGTGAGCCTTTGCTTGAGGAAGGGACGACGCTTGAATTAGAATGTCGTCCAAGTAAGGTACTACAGCAATGCCCCTTGGTCTTAGCACAGCTAGAAGGGACCCTAGTACCTTTGTGAAAATCCTTGGAGCAGTGGCTAATCCGAAAGGAAGCGCCACGAACTGGTAATGTTTGTCCAGGAATGCGAACCTCAGGAACCGATGATGTTCCTTGTGGATAGGAATATGTAGATACGCATCCTTTAAATCCACCGTGGTCATGAATTGACCTTCCTGGATGGAAGGAAGAATAGTTCGAATGGTTTCCATCTTGAACGATGGAACCTTGAGAAACTTGTTTAAGATCTTGAGATCTAAGATTGGTCTGAACGTTCCCTCTTTTTTGGGAACTATGAACAGATTGGAGTAGAACCCTATCCCTTGTTCTCTTAATGGAACAGGATGAATCACTCCCATTTTTAACAGGTCTTCTACACAATGTAAGAATGCCTGTCTTTTTATATGGTCTGAAGACAACTGAGACCTGTGGAACCTCCCCCTTGGGGGAAGTCCCTTGAATTCCAGAAGATAACCTTGGGAGACTATTTCTAGCGCCCAAGGATCCAGAACATCTCTTGCCCAAGCCTGAGCGAAGAGAGAGAGTCTGCCCCCCACCAGATCCGGTCCCGGATCGGGGGCCAACATTTCATGCTGTCTTGGTAGCAGTGGCAGGTTTCTTGGCCTGCTTACCCTTGTTCCAGCCTTGCATTGGTCTCCAAGCTGGCTTGGCTTGAGAAGTATTACCCTCTTGCTTAGAGGACGTAGCACTTTGGGCTGGTCCGTTTCTACGAAAGGGACGAAAATTAGGTTTATTTTTTGCCTTGAAAGGCCGATCCTGAGGAAGGGCGTGGCCCTTACCCCCAGTGATATCAGAGATAATCTCTTTCAAGTCAGGGCCAAACAGCGTTTTCCCCTTGAAAGGAATGTTAAGTAGCTTGTTCTTGGAAGACGCATCAGCCGACCAAGATTTCAACCAAAGCGCTCTGCGCGCCACAATAGCAAACCCAGAATTCTTAGCCGCTAACCTAGCCAATTGCAAAGTGGCGTCTAGGGTGAAAGAATTAGCCAATTTGAGAGCATTGATTCTGTCCATAATCTCCTCATAAGGAGGAGAATCACTATCGACCGCCTTTATCAGCTCATCGAACCAGAAACATGCGGCTGTAGCGACAGGGACAATGCATGAAATTGGTTGTAGAAGGTAACCCTGCTGAACAAACATCTTTTTAAGCAAACCTTCTAATTTTTTATCCATAGGATCTTTGAAAGCACAACTATCCTCTATGGGTATAGTGGTGCGTTTGCTTAAAGTGGAAACCGCTCCCTCGACCTTGGGGACTGTCTGCCATAAGTCCTTTCTGGGGTCGACCATAGGAAACAATTTTTTAAATATGGGGGGAGGGACGAAAGGAATACCGGGCCTTTCCCATTCTTTATTAACAATGTCCGCCACCCGCTTGGGTATAGGAAAAGCTTCTGGGAGCCCCGGCACCTCTAGGAACTTGTCCATTTTACATAGTTTCTCTGGGATGACCAACTTGTCACAATCATCCAGAGTGGATAATACCTCCTTAAGCAGAATGCGGAGATGTTCCAACTTAAATTTAAATGCAATCACATCAGGTTCAGCTTGTTGAGAAATGTTCCCTGAATCAGTAATTTCTCCCTCAGACAAAACCTCCCTGGCCCCATCAGACTGGGTTGGGGGCCCTTCAGAAATATTGTTATCAGCGTCGTCATGCTCTTCAGTATCTAAAACAGAGCAGTCGCGCTTACGCTGATAAGGGTTCATTTTGGCTAAAATGTTTTTGACAGAATTATCCATTACAGCCGTTAATTGTTGCATAGTAAGGAGTATTGGCGCGCTAGATGTACTAGGGGCCTCCTGAGTGGGCAAGACTCGTGTAGACGAAGGAGGGAATGATGCAGTACCATGCTTACTCCCCTCACTTGAGGAATCATCTTGGGCATCATTGTCATTGTCACATAAATCACATTTATTTAAATGAATAGGAATTCTGGCTTCCCCACATTCAGAACACAGTCTATCTGGTAGTTCAGACATGTTAAACAGGCATAAACTTGATAACAAAGTACAAAAAACGTTTTAAAATAAAACCGTTACTGTCACTTTAAATTTTAAACTGAACACACTTTATTACTGCAATTGCGAAAAAACATGAAGGAATTGTTCAAAATTCACCAAATTTTCACCACAGTGTCTTAAAGCCTTAAAAGTATTGCACACCAAATTTGGAAGCCTTAACCCTTAAAATAACGGAACCGGAGCCGTTTTGAACTTTAACCCCTTTACAGTCCCTGGTATCTGCTTTGCTGAGACCCAACCAAGCCCCAAGGGGAATACGATACCAAATGACGCCTTCAGAAAGTCTTTTCTAAGTATCAGAGCTCCTCTCACATGCGACTGCATGCCATGCCTCTCAAAAACAAGTGCGCAACACCGGCGCGAAAATGAGGCTCTGCCTATGCTTTGGGAAAGCCCCTAAAGAATAAGGTGTCTAAAACAGTGCCTGCCGATATTATTATATCAAAATACCCAGATAAAATGATTCCTCAAGGCTAAATATGTGTTAATAATGAATCGATTTAGCCCAGAAAAAGTCTACAGTCTTAATAAGCCCTTTTTGAAGCCCTTATTTACGATCGTAATAAACATGGCTTACCGGATCCCATAGGGAAAATGACAGCTTCCAGCATTACATCGTCTTGTTAGAATGTGTCATACCTCAAGCAGCAAAAGTCTGCTCACTGTTCCCCCAACTGAAGTTAATTGCTCTCAACAGTCCTGTGTGGAACAGCCATGGATTTTAGTGACGGTTGCTAAAATCATTTTCCTCATACAAACAGAAATCTTCATCTCTTTTCTGTTTCTGAGTAAATAGTACATACCAGCACTATTTTAAAATAACAAACTCTTGATTGAATAATAAAAACTACAGTTAAACACTAAAAAACTCTAAGCCATCTCCGTGGAGATGTTGCCTGTACAACGGCAAAGAGAATGACTGGGGTAGGCGGAGCCTAGGAGGGATCATGTGACCAGCTTTGCTGGGCTCTTTGCCATTTCCTGTTGGGGAAGAGAATATCCCACAAGTAAGGATGACGCCGTGGACCGGACACACCTATGTTGGAGAAATGTTTTTAGTGTAATATTCTTTTAAGGTAAAACAGCTTATTTTAATAATGAAACTTACAGGTAGTGCATGTCTGTACACAGATAGTCCATGGTAAAGGTGCTCACTGGCAGATAAGGAAAACTCCTATAAATCCATTGGTAGGGTATGACATGAGGCACAAGCATAAGAATGCATGTTTATGTTTCAGCACAAGAACATACGATTTACAAAAAGTATTTACAGCAAGTAATAGTATCGCATTTTGTATCAGTAATTACTGCAGACACCATTCCTACAGGTTCACAAACTGTCTCTTGCAGCTGCAAGTTTGTCTGGGAGAATGACACGAATTTGAGAAAGCAAATGTGGATCTTTGAGTGTAAAAACGGGTGTTTAACATACAGAGGAGGCGAGTGAGATAAAGAACGTATTTAATTAACAAAAACTTCTGGTTTGTCAGACCACTAACAAAAGCCCCATTTACTGTTTTCCCTATTTCGTTTGCTTTTGCCATTAAAGGGATTTCTTTGTTCTCTTGGTAACTTTATTTGAAAAAGCAAGAATGAAAGCTTAGGAGCTGGCTTATTTTTGGTTCAGCACCTGGGTAGTCCTTTGTGATTGGTGTCTAAATGTAGCCACCAATCGGCAAGTGCTACCCAGGTTAAGAACCAAAAATGGCTGGTGCCTAAGCTTACATTCAAATAAAGATACCAAGTAAAAGAAAAATGAATAGGAGTAAATTAGAAAGTTGCGAGCTCTATCTAAATCATGAAAGTTTAATTTTGACTAGACTATTCCTTAAGGGACAGATATAAATGAGTTTCTGCACTGAAAAAGCAAGTCACATGTGAAATGGTAGCAAGAACTCCAGTACAATAAAACTGCACAACTAACGGAGAATGCACAGATTTATTCACTGTGATTAAAGTGGCAGTAAACCTAGAAACTAATGAAGAGAGGAAGAGAAGAGAAAAAAAGAGAAAGAGAAAAAAAAGAGAAAGAGAAAAAAAAGAGAAAGAGAAAAAAAAGAGAAAGAGAAAAAAAAGAGAAAGAGAAAAAAAAGAGAAAGAGAAAAAAAAAGAGAAAGAGAAAAAAAAAGAGAAAGAGAAAAAAAAGAGAAAGAGAAAAAAAAAGAGAAAGAGAAAAAAAAGAGAAAGAGAAAAAAAAGAGAAAGAGAAAAAAAAAGAGAAAGAGAAAAAAAAAAGAGAAAGAGAAAAAAAGAGATAGATTTTTTTTTTTTTTAAATACACTTTTTGGGAAATATCTATCTAACCAACACAGTTATATTAATATACTTTTTACCTCTTTACCTTGTATCTAAGCCCTTGCAGATGCTGGGCCCTTTGCTGCTGACTAGCTGTGAAAAACTGTCAAAATGCATTGAGATAAGGAAGTGGTCTTATCTTAATGCATGTTTTTTACCCCCAGTTTACGTCAGTGCGTGCATGCGCACTGAAGGCAAGTTGCCTGTAGAAATTATGGACCATCTGATGCAGCTTATTAAGCGGAGCGTGAGGAGTCGGCCGTGTGCGCATGCGCGTTATTCTGCGCGCCTGCGCAATGAAGTATACTGGTCAAAGAATTCCTCAACCCGTTGCGTAGGCTTTAAAAGCTGATTTTAGGAGGCTGGGCCTCTTGTGCATGCACAGTGAGCGCCACACTCCTCGAACAGCTGATTTCATGTCACCGGAAGTGACGCGGGTCCCACATTCTTATAAATAGAGATTAATTTTAGAACACTGGACAGCCCAGAAATGTTGGCTGTCCTTTGTTACGTCAGTATGAAGTTATAAATATGTTTTAAATAACTTTGAGGCTTCGGTTTAAAAAAAAAAAAAAAAAAGTAAGTATGATTTGTTATAATTAAAGGGCTACTAAACCCAATTATTTTTATTTCATGATTTAGAGAGCATACAATTTTAAGCAGCTTTCTAATTTACTCCTTTTATCAAATTTTCTTCATTCTCTTGCTTTCTTAAAGGGACACTGAACCCAAAAATGTTGTTTTGTAATTCAGAAAGAGCATGCAATTTTAATCAACTTTCTAATTTACTCCTATTATCAATTTCTTTGTTCTCTTGCTATCTTTATTTGAAAAAGAAGGCATCTATGCTTTTTTTTGGGTTCAGTACTCTGGACAGCAATTTTTTTATCGGTGGATGAATTTATCCACCAATCAGCAAGGACACCCCAGGTTGTTCCCCAAAAATGGGCCGGCATCTAAACTTACATTCTTGCATTTTAAATAAAGATACCAAGAGAATGAAGAAAATTTGATAATAGGAGTAAATTAGAAAGTTGCTTAAAATTTCATGCTCAATCTGAATCATGAAAGAAAAATTTTGGGAACAGTGCCCCTTTAATTTAAAAAGCAGGAATGTAAAGCTTAGGAGCCGGGCCATTTTAGGTTCAGAACCCTGGATAGCGCTTGCTTATTGGTGCCTACATTTAACCATCAATAAGCAAGAGTAACCCAGGAACTGAACCAAAAATGGCCCGGCTCCTAAGCTTTACATTTCTGCTTTTTAAATTCGGACAGCATTAAAGAAAAAAAATGTGGGTTTAGCATCCCTTTAAGAATATTAATAAATCTGTGTGTTTTAATGTTGCATCTTACAACAAAGTTTAATAATCCTTTACGATGGAGCATATAAATTTTAACCAACTTTCCCATTTGCATCTATTCTCAAAATTGCTTTAACCTCTTGGTATTCTTTGTTGAAGGAGCAATTCACTACTGGGAGGTAGCTGAACACAACTGTTGAGCCAATGACAAAAGGACCACCAATCGCCAGCTGGCTCACAGTAGTGCATTAATCCAATGACTTGTTATACCAGCTGCAGAGTGTACAATTTAGGGAAATTGCTTCTTTGGTTTATTTGTGTATATAAATTAGCTGTGTTTGCTCTTTACAATGGGCTAAGCTTGCAGGGAGTGCAGGCATCTATCCTATTTTAATACAGACAGCAACTGGTAATTATTCTGAAGGATTGTTTGTATCGCTTTTCTGTTTACATTAGTGCAGCATTGAAATTTACAGTAGAGAAAGCAGACAGCTATTTTTCAACAGGGAAACCTGCTATTTCAAAAGAAAAAATAAAGTTAAATTATGAATTGGTTTTATTTGCCCTCTAAGACTGGTCACAGAAATGGAGGGTGGTTAAGGTAAATAAGTGTATATACCCAGCTTTTATTTACAAAGATGAATTGCTTCACTTTATGGCAATGTCTTCAATACGCAAATCTGATCAGAGATTATCACTTGACAATGAAGCACAAAAGATGGTTTGGTTTTTTTTATTAAACAGCTTAGTGCTTTCTTTATAAAAAAAACAAAACTTACATACAAGAATATATATATGTTCACAATAAATGAAGCTGCGAAATAAAACTTGGAAACCTACAAAATATATAATGTCTATAAGTTAGTCTATATAATCATATTATAAAGGTGGTAAAATATTACTATAGTTTACTAGCCACTGGCTAGTAGCCAGGAGTTAAATTTACAAGTCCATTAGTTAGAGATAGGAAAAAGACAAATTTTACTGGTTTGCTGGTTGTTACTAGTGTAAATTTCAAGCCCTGTGTAAGTACACAACTAAGAAATGCACATTGATCGCATTAGATAAACTGCCAAGGTGCCCATGGTGCCTTAAAAACTGGGTTTGCAGCCAGCATGATACCCCTAATGGTATTGGCTACTGCAAGATTCTATTTGGCCTTCCGCATTTACATGTAAGAACTGCTGTGGAAACTACAATTCCCAGCATGACGAGCATCCACAGTAGCATGCTGGGACTTTTACAGCTTATTGGCTGCGAGGGGAGTACAAAGGTCCATTTCTAGAACCATGGCACAGTGCGAGGACCTGGAGTACCACCCTATTGATGTTACGCAGCTGCCATTCTAAGCACTGAGCCCCCTACTAGCACTGGTGTGGAAAGTCTGCTCAGAACTCAACTAAGGAAGTATACCTATGGCTTCTCCAGCTACTAAAGCATGATAATTCTCTGGGTGCCCATCAATTTACTTCAGGAATCTTATGGACCCCCAAAAGCAGGGTTTGTGTGTGGGCTGCAGCTGCCAATGCTATACAAAACATCAGAGGCTAAAATATCACATGCAGCTGTTGAATGTTTTCTGGGAACTTAAAGGGTAATATCACCACTGCAAGTATGGGGGGGAAAGCATGTGGAGTGTTTAAAGGGACATGAAACCAAACATTTTTCTTTCATTATTCAGATGGAAAATACAATTTAAAAAAAGTTTCCAATTTACTTATATTATCAAATTTGCTTTGTTCTTGTGTTATTCTGTGTTGGAGATACCTAGGTAGTTAGTGTGCACATGCCTGAAAAACTAAATGATAGGAAACCGTGCTGACATCTAGTGCTTTTGCCAATATCCTTGCTTTTCAACAAAGGATGACAAGACAATGACAAAAGTGCATAAATAATAGAAGTAACGTTGTTTAAAATGATAAGTTTTATCTGAATCATGAAAGAAAATGTGTTTTAAGTCCCTTTAATTCTTACAACAAAATTACATAACTTTCTATCCTCTTGTCTCTGTAACAAACTCATTCGGTCACTCTGGCCGTGTTCAGCAAACGCTCAGAGCCAGCACCAGCATATCTGCTTCAGTGATGACGTGGCGCTAGGGAGATATCACAAGTAAGGGAGCTTATAAAAAGCAACGTCTCCAGTCACCATCCTGCACATACAAATACAAATTCTTCACAGCGCAACGAAGAAGCCGAAGACTTCAACTCCCGGCATGGATTTACGTAAAGCAGGGGACACAGGAGACGCTTAATGAAGATCGAGTGAGCAGGAGAATATTATATTTACAACACACACACATACATATATACACACATACACACACACACACATATACATACACACATATACATACACACATATACATACACACATATACATACACACATATACATACACACATATACATACACACACACGTGTTGCTCATGGAGGCTGCGTTTGCTTGGAGCGCTTGCCGAACGCAGCCTCTATAAAGCTCAGATCAGCTCTAACCAATCAGAGTGCATATATTGTTAGTCTAATTCTTACCGAACAAAGGGTTTCCTAAATGACTGTGTGCAAGAATTTAAATCATAAA